>NC_143264.1:25586070-25738035 GCF_984573655.1 Nuphar pumila
GATCGATCATAATTCACATCCTTTGTCATAGAGGCATTTTGTAATATGCTATTACATTGTCAAGACAACCACCATATTGCGTTGGGGTTAATTTCAATCAATCCATCTACCTTTTATAAAATGACGCGCTTCATTAGGACCTAAGCTGGCATGACATTTGCGACGAGAGTTTAGAAAGTCCAAATGTTGACAAATACTACTCTTTGGAAGCTTAATATACAAACAGGCCCTGCCCGGCTTCGCTCCGTTTAGACCCGAGATGGAGGACATGAAACAGGGATGGAGGCGGGGGATGAACGTTAAAATCAAAACCCATGCGAGGATGGAGGCGGAGATAGACTTACTCTTTCCCCTGACCAGCCCACCCCGCCCCATCCCTGATCCCGGTTAGTAAAATAACTAAAATGTCTTTAGGGATGGCAGCGAACTGGAGAGAAATGGCCCTTCCTCCCCCCCCCCCCCCCCCCCGCGTTTAGACCGGGAATGGAGGATATGAAACGGGGATGGAGGGCAGAATTTTGAGATGGGGCGGAGGTGGAGACCTTGTCCCTCGTTTCTGCCCCGGTCCACTGCCATCCCTAATAAAGTGTGAAATTGTAAAGCATTTATATACGATTATGCAACTGTTCCCTTGCGACTTACAGTGTACAGTTGCGCTAGAGTCTGTTTTGCTTTTGTTGAGTCTGATGTAAGCTGCCCGGTTCAGGTGAATTAATACCCCGAAGGGGCAGCCCGTATACTTGAACTGTAATAGCCTGCGGGCAAAATTGTGAATGAATTAAATGCGTTGAGCTTTCTTTTGTTCACCCTCGTTGTGATTGCTTCTTGTGATTGCAACTTCTCTCCCTCTATTCTCTCTTGCTCTCTTGCACTCTGATCATAAGCTTCCGCGACCGGCAAGCGAGCTGACGAGTAAGCTTGCGGCGGTAAGGAAGGACCGTCGCGCCGCGCTGGCCTATTGAAGGAAATAGGCCCGTGACAAGTGGTACCAGAGCCCGTTCTCGTGCTGGGGAAGGGACTCCGGAGTCGGTGTCGACAGACACGCCGACAGGCTGCGATTTGTGAGCAAGACATCGTGGCGCCTTATCAACACTTGCGCAACACCAGAGGCAAGGCAGTTGCCGAAGCTGAGGAGATGGGTTCACCTCGGGGCCAAGAAGAGTTGGCTGCAACTGTTAACAAGTTGGTGGAAGATGTGACTTCGCATGATGAAGCAATTTCACGCGCATGTGAATCATTCAATGGATTGAATGATGTGGTGGCGAGCCTGCAAGAGCAGGTGAACTTACTAATGGGGCAGGTCACTTCGTTGACGACTACAGTGACCGATCTTGAGTTGAGGAACCGTACGTTGCAGCGGACGGTGACCCTGAATGGCGGAAATGGTGAGAGACCATCAAGGATTGATGTACCTAGACCCGCAAAATTCAATGGTTCTCACGACAGCAAGGCCATTGAGAACTTCTTGTTCCAAGTAGAAGACTACTTGGATATCCAAAATGTGACCCTTGAAGATCTGAGGATCAAGGCTGCAGCGGCCTTACTTGATGGTGATGCTATCGCTTGGTGGAGGCGGAAGCGCAATGACATGGAGAGGGGTCAATGTGTGATAGACACCTTCGACGACTTCAAAGTAGAGTTGCGCAACTACTTCATGCCAAGAAATGCGCAGAGACGGGCTTACCGAATGGTTCGTGAACTCAAACATACTGGTTCGTTGCAGGACTATGTCCGAACGTTCCAGAAGCTTATGCTGGAGATACCTAACATGCCAGAAGACGACATGCTCAACTGGTTCATTGTGGGACTTCAACCATGGGCACAGTCCGAAGTGGAAAGGAGCAACCCCCGTATTTTGGAAGATGCATATGTGGCGGCTGAGCGCTTAGTTGATACTCAGCGCAAACCTTTCACCCCATCAACCAAAGTTGGGAAGAAGCCTGACCACGGAAGCAAGAAGGATGAGCAGCGCAACGATAAAGGTGAGGCGTCGACACGCCATCAATCCGAAAAGAAACAGAACTACACAAAGCATAACAACAGCAACAAGGGTGCGGTTGTGACATGTTGGTTCTGTGGTGATAGACATATCGCCCGGCAATGCCCAAAGCGCCTTGTAAAGGACGACGGGCAAGCCAATGCTGCACAGGAAGAATGCAGCGATACTGAAGGCAGTGACACTGAGACCATGCAACCGAGGATGGGCGCCATGCGATCGATTAACGCAGCTAGAAGTTGCGCAGCTAAGAACATGCAGGTCAGTAAGGAACTTATGTACGTAGAAGTCATTATGAATGGAAAGTCTACTTCGGCAATGGTAGACTCCGGGGCCACACACAACTTTGTCTCGCGGGAAGAGGCAGAGCGGTTGGGCTTGAAAACAGGGCCAAAGCAGAGGACTATCAAAACAGTAAACTCTGAGGCCAAGCCCATTCTTGGTGAAGCAAGAGATGTGGCTACTCAAGTGGGGAGTTGGGTCGGCAAAGCCAACTTCTCTGTGGTGCCCCTGGACGATTTCAAGGTGATTCTGGGTATGGAGTTTCTGCGAAGCCAGAATGTGATGATGCTGCCAAAGTTTAACACGTTGACGATCATGGGATCGGACCTGTCCCACACAGTGCAGTGCCTTACGCAGAAAGGCAAGTCTTCAGTGTTATCAGCAATGCAACTGAAGAAGGGTGTCAAGCATGGGGAGCAGACATTCTTAGTTGCAGTGCGTGCAGATGAAGGGAAGGTAGAAGCAGCAGTGCCGCCGACCCTAGCCCCTCTATTGGAGGAGTTTCGGGGGGTGATGCCTCCGGAATTGCCAAAGCGTCTTCCGCCAAGACGCGAGGTCGACCACAAGATTGAGTTGACCCCGGGAGCAAAGCCTCCCGCAATGGTTCCATACCGTATGGGGCCAGCAGAGTTGAAGGAACTGCGCAGGCAGCTAGACGAGATGTTGGACGCAGGCATTGTTCGTCCATCAAAAGCCCCATTTGGTGCCCCAGTCCTTTTTCAGATGAAACATGATGGCTCTAAACGGTTATGTGTGGATTACCGGGCCTTGAACAAGGTCACGGTGAAGAACAAGTACCCATTGCCATTGATAGCAGACTTGTTCGATCAGCTAGGCAGTGCCTGTATCTTTTCCAAGCTAGATATGCGATCGGGTTACTGGCAGGTGAGGATTGCCGAAGGTGATGAGCCGAAAACAACTTGTGTCACCCGCTATGGTGCTTACGAATTTCTAGTAATGCCATTCGGGTTGACAAATGCTCCAGCCACGTTCACGACTTTAATGAACCAGATTTTCTACCCTTACTTAGACAAGTTTGTGGTAGTCTATCTGGATGATATCGTGATCTACAGCAGTAACATGGAGGAACATGTCGGGCACTTGCGAACAGTGTTTCAGGTGCTGAAGGAGAATGACCTCTGTGTTAAACGAGAGAAGTGTCTCTTCGGGCAGGAGGAGATCAGCTTCCTTGGCCATGTTGTGGGGCGTGGTGTGCTGCGTATGGATGGGCAGAAGATAAGGGCCATCCAGGAATGGGTTCCGCCAAGCAAAGTGCCAGAATTGCGGTCATTTCTCGGCTTGGCAAATTATTATCGGCGTTTCATCGAAGGTTATTCCCTCATTGCTGTGCCCCTCACAGATTTGTTGAAGAAGAATCGGGTATGGCTCTGGACAGGAGCGTGCCAAGATGCCTTCGAGGGCTTGAAGAAAGCCTTAGTGAGAGAGCCAGTGCTGCGACTGCCTGATCATTCGAGACCCTTCGAAGTCCACACTGATGCCTCAGACTTTGCCATTGGCGGGGTTATTATGCAAGACGAGCATCCGATCGCATATGAGAGTCGTAAGCTGAAGGATGCAGAGAGGCGGTACACAGTGCACGAACGTGAGATGACTGCCATTGTGTATTGCCTCAGGACCTGGCGGCACTACCTTTTGGGTGTCGAGTTCGTCGTCAAGACGGACAATGTGGCCACGAGCTATTTTCAGACGCAAAAGAAGTTGACGCCCAAGCAAGCTCGATGGCAGATGTTTTTGGCTGAGTTCGACTTTGCCTTAGAGTACAAGGTTGGAAAAACCAATGTTGTGGCGGATGCTTTGAGTCGTAGGGCTGAATTAGCTGCTGCGCGCGCAGAGCCTTCTGAAGTGCATTTGGAGGGTGCATTGCTGATTTGCATCCGCGAGGGTACACAGCAGGATCCGACCGCACAACACCTTGTTTCTCTGGCGCAGGCAGGGAAGACTCGATGATTTTGGCTACAGGATGGCATCCTGGTAACAAAAGGGGGACGCATCTTTGTACCACGGTGGGGAAGCCTTCGCCGAGAGCTACTCAAGGAGTGCCATGATACACTATGGGCCGGCCATCCTGGTCAGGAGCGGACCTTAGCACTCCTTGAGCGCGGCTACTATTGGCCGCAGATGAGAGACGATGTTGAGGGGTATGTGCGGACATGCCTCATCTGCCAGCAAGATAAGGGGACAAACCAGAAGGCTGCCGGTCTCCTTGAGCCTCTACCAATTCCAGAACGTCCTTGGGAAATCATCTCTATGGACTTCATCGTTAGTCTGCCAAAGGTAGAGGGCCTCAGTTCTATTTTAGTCGTGGTGGATCGTTTCTCAAAGTATGCCACCTTCATCTCAGCTTCCAAGGAGTGCCCTGCAGAGAAGACTGCAGAGTTGTTCGTAAAGCATGTGGTGAAGCACTGGGGCATACCAAAGAGCATTGTGAGCGATCGCGATGCTCGCTTCACGAGCAAGTTTTGGCGTGAAGTATTTCGGTTACTTGGCTCTGATTTGCTGTTTTCAACAAGCTTCCATCCGCAGACAGAGCGCATCAACGGGATACTGGAGCAGTACCTTAGGCACTTTGTTAGTGCCAATCAGAAAAATTGGGTGAAGCTCCTTGATGTGGCACAGTTTTGTTATAATCTGCAGAAGAGCGAATCTTCAGGCCACAGCCCGTTTGAGATAGCCACGGGGCAGCAGCCACTGACCCCGCACACTCTTGCCGCACAAGAAAAAGGAAGGCCATCCTTCGCCTATCAGTTTGTTCGCGACTGGCACGAGCAGAATGAGTTGGCGAAGGCATTCTTACACAAAGCGGCGAAGAGAATGAAGAAGTAGGCGGACAAACACCGTCGGCCCGCAGGGTTCCAAGTTGGGGACCAAGTGTTGGTGAAGTTATATCCTGGTCGCACAGGCATCTTCCGCGGGCGGCACCGCGGACTACTCAGAAAGTATGAGGGACCCTTCACCATCACAAAGAAGGTGGGCAAGCTGGCATATAAGCTGGAGTTGCCCCCAGACTTCAAGGTGCACCCGGTGTTCCACGTGTGCAACCTCAAGCAGTTCCATCCAGATGATGGAGACCCGGAACGCAATGTGCCGCAACGCGCTCCCATCATGCAGAGGGCCCCGGCAGCACAATGGGCCGAGAAGCACCTCAGTCAGATCCTTCGCCACAAGGTCAACTACTTGGGACAAGCGAAGAAATACTTGGTGCAGTGGGAGGAAACAGCGGAACCAACGTGGGAGCCTGCATTTCGAATGAACAGCCGCTACCCGGCTGAAGTCAGGGCTTACCACGAAACAGATGGCGCCGAGGACGGCGCATGATTTGAAGGGGGGAGCATGTTCCCTTGCGACTTACAGTGTACAGTTGCGCTAGAGTCTGTTTTGCTTTTGTTGAGTCTGATGTAAGCTGCCCGGTTCAGGTGAATTAATACCCCGAAGGGGCAGCCCGTATACTTGAACTGTAATAGCCTGCGGGCAAAATTGTGAATGAATTAAATGTGTTAAGCTTTCTTTTGTTCACCCTCGTTGTGATTGCTTCTTGTGATTGCAACTTCTCTCCCTCTATTCTCTCTTGCTCTCTTGCACTCTGATCATAAGCTTCCGCGACCGGCAAGCGAGCTGACGAGTAGGCTTGCGGCGGTAAGGAAGGACCGTCGCGCCGCGCTGGCCTATTGAAGGAAATAGGCCCGTGACAGCAACTAAGCATCAGCTAAAGAAAGTTTGAGCTTTGAAAGAGGCTCGAGTGTTTACGGGTGCCACTGAGCATAGTAGCTATACTCATCCTCGTGGGAAAATCGTGATTAATCACCCAGCCTTAGTTGGTCAACTTTTTGGAAGATCAAGATTATTTATAATTAATCGATTTTGTCATTTTTTTTTGTTTTTTTTAACTTTTAATATTTTTTTCATGATTAATTAGGAAATAAACCTTAATTTTAAAAATGTCAATAGTTAGTGAACCAATTCAAATAATTTCTTATACTTTTAATAAGAAACTAATTTTTTATTTTGCAATACATGAGAAAAAACAATTTACAAGTATTTGTAAATGATTACGAAAAGAATTAAAGATTATATATATTTTTAGGGCAACTGGCAGTCGGATATAACATTTTGTGTTTTACATGGTATTAAATGGAACTGTAGCGACTGTAATTCGTTTGAGGTAATTTGTGTTGGGTCCCATCTTCTATTAATTAAACAATATGTCATTATTTGGATGACACCGTCCCACTGTTTTGACTTTTTCTTGAATCGTGACAAATCGCGATTCACTGGCCCTACGTATCGAAGAAAATCGTGGAATCGCTTCCTCCTCAAGATGCCCCCTCGCGGTTCATCGTGTACTTAGGAGATGGATCGAGGAGTCTGTTTACCGTATGTATTATGGGCTAAATCTCATGGCACGCTGCAAGGCTCTGTGAGACTTCGTATGCAACACCCTGAGTCTCTCAATAACCTAAGGCTATCTTGTTGGAGGGATTTGCAAGGTGTCATAAGAAATACAAAAACTAGACTTCAAGAGAAATGAATTTTAAAGTTGTGTATATTGTTTGGAAGTATAATTAAGTAACTTTTTCAAGGATTTAGGCTTTCAATTCCTCTTGATCTCTCACCATGTTTGCTATAGGTGAGTGTACTTAGTTGTAAGTAAAGGTACACATTGGCTATAAATTAGGCTTAAACTTTGCTTGACATGGGCTGAGCCGCAGCCCAGATCGGTCGCTATGTATATATAACATAAAATATATATATTATATATAATATAATATGCCTAGCCCGACCCGATTATGCCCACAGGCGGGCCGTGGGTCGAGGTTTTCTCAATGGGTCAGCTCGAAGCAGGCTGTTGGCCCATACCGTCAATTTACACTTTGACTGGCCGATTGGGTCAATGGCCTGGTCCATTAACGGGATCAGCCCATTGCCCACCCTTAGTTGTTATCCTATTAACTGCACCATTATTACAGTTAATACAACAACAACAACAACTACGCCTTCATCCCAAAACAATTGGGGTCAGCGATATGAACCAAAAAAGAAATTCATTTTGGGTCTTCCACATGAATCCTTTTCCTCCAATCATTTCTATCCAACGCCATGTCCTCGGTGAGGTTCAAAGCATTCATATCCTTTCCTATCATCTCCATCCAAGTCTTCCTAGGCCTACCCCGACCTCTTTTAACTAATATATTTTCCCATTTCTCCAACCTTCTAACTGGAGCATCATTAGGCCTTCGCCGAATATGTCCAAACCACCGTAAACGATTCTCTCGCATCTTATTTTCAATGGGTGCAACACCTACCTTCTTACGTATCTCTTCGTTCCGAATCTTATCTTTTATTGTATTTCCACACATCCATCTAAGCATCCGCATCTCAGCTACACTCATTTTTTGAATATGATGTCTCTTGGCAGCCCAACATTCCGTACCATATAGTAAAGCGGGTCTAATAGTCATCCTATAAAACTTTCCCTTCAACCGTAATGGCATTCTACGATCGCACAGCACTCCAGTAGCACTTTTCCATTTCATCCACCCAACTTTTATCCTATGATTTACATCTCCATCAATTTCTCCATACTTTTGAATGATGGATCCCAAATATTTGAAATAATCATTCACCGGTATATCTTGCTCACCAAGCTTCACTACACTCCCATCACTACTTCGTTGCTTACTAAACCGACATTCCATATATTCAGTCTTACTCTTACTCAACTTAAAACCTCTAGCTTCCAATGTCTGTCTCCATTATTACGGTTAATAATGAGGTAAAATAGATTAATATAAGATTTATTAAGATAATTTTTTTTGAATCATCAAAATTTTAGAAACCCATTCAAGGAGTTGTAAATACTTTCACTTTGTTAAAAAGGTTGAAATTTGAAATTTTTGGTATTTGGAGTTGGCTGACTCTCAACCAACATTTATGCTTTCCTCAGTTGTACTCTCCCAAACACTCTAAAGGCTCAGACACCCTCCCAATTCCTCGATAACCTTCTCCCAAACAGCCTAAACGAACCTTCGGCCCCATTATTTTTGCTGATGGCCAAAACGCTCTAGATTTTTTTTGTAATTATTGATTAGGTAAAAAGAAACGGCTTCTCCAAACAGTGTTGAGGGGAGGGGCAAATGATTCCACTCATCCCCAAAAGTCATTCCTATCTTCATACCCTTGGGATTTTATTGATGCAGTTGACAACACTCGAGTCTCATCACCTTGTTTTTTTTCGCTCTTGTAGCTCTCCTCTCATCTCATCTCTTCTCTAACACTGGCTCTCAAACAGAGCCTATAAGAGCCATTTGTGATCAAATTGGTAATTGCATGAAGGTAGAGAAAGGGAGCGAGTGAGTTGGATATAACTTTCTCTGGTTGAAAATTTTACCGTCCGATATTCAGCATAGATAACAAAGAAAAATTAAACTTGGAAAAGGGACAAAAAAAACAAAGCAAAGAGAGGCCACGTGAAATGCAGGCAGAAGATAACCTGGAATACATCAGAAACGATTAACTGGCCTGCATCCCTGTGCCCTACCTGTCCACATAAAATGCAAAGCTACCCAACTGCCATCTATAACTTTGGAGTTACCACCATTGTCTTCTGTGAGAACCCACCTAACAAAGTACCCTCTGCCATGGAATTGGGAACAGTAAAAGAGCCGAAATGATGATAATCTCACCAACTTTTATTTCAAAAAGGCCAGAACTACACTTCAGCTCTGTGTAGTTATTTAAAGGGTTAAGCTGGTTTAGTCTTTCTGTTGCCATGAGTGTAAGCTACCCCACATGTGAGAATTGTGATCAGGTGCAATCGCATTGCACAAATGCAATGTGCCGCTGTACCAGATCACCCTCCATCTCCATCTGATGTTGTACAACCTCTCAGAGTAGGGCCCAAACAGAAGATGGAGGGTGATCAGGTGCAGCAGCACATTGCAATTGTGCAATGTGAATGCACCTGATCCGGCCTCCACGTGTGGTGTGGCACTAAGTAGCAAATCAGTTAGTAAACTGCGCCAGGGGTTATAATTTGGTCGACATCTAAACATGCAACCAATTTGTATGGGGTTAAACTTGAATGCTTGAATCATTCCTTACGGCCTGGTGCAATGTGGGACCATCCAGTCTCCATCTCAAGATATGGATGGCGCCGCAGCCTATGTGATAAATATTAAAAAATCACGTTATATTGAGTGAACGTTTTAAATCGCTATTTCTCACGATATTTTCGAAATATCATGAAGTTTTCATTAAAATGTAGAATATCGTGTTTTTATAACAATAGTTATATTTTTAGAGGGAGCCCGAGATCGCTATTTCTCACGATATTTCTTACATCAGCTTTTACACCAATAGACACAGGAGGCCTTCTTACCCAAAAATACACATCAGATAACAACAATGAACAATAATAACTCGGCACAGTATCGGCAAAATTACATTACAGAGCAAGCATTAGGGTTCTCATCACTGAATATCTGCGGTGGATACGCATACTCCACATAATATCTATGTGCCCAATACTCACTTTTCTTTACATCGCTTTTCGTATCGTCTTCTCCACCTTTCTCATCTTCCCCTTCCTTCTTTTCAGCCTCCTCACTCTTTTCTTCCTTCTTCCCTTCTTCTTCTTTCTTCTCCTCTTCTGGTGGTGGCAGTGGTGGTGGCACGATCGTCGCCTGCTTGCGCGTTTGCTTATATATGTATTCCACTAGCTTTGCTGGATCCACCATGCCTTTTACAATCACTTTGTCATTTTTCAAATCTGTCTCTACAGACTCCACACCTGCAGTATATAGCACCCTAAGGTATAAGCCATTTTGATATGAGGGGATAATGCTTGAAATGCAAGTTATCAGACTGTTTTTTTATCAACATTTCATGCAACATTAACTTCATAAATGCTGGATCTATTTTGAAGTCTTTATCCACAACCTCTCTCTCTTGCACTACATATCTATAAGGTTTACATTTTGTACACTTGTATTTTGCCATACTCGTGATCAGCCCATAGTTTCCTGGCAATTACACATCGATTGAGTGGGATCAACATACAAACATTAACTTTTTCAACCAAAAAGTTTTGGGTGCTTGCATACTCTTTCTTTTCTTCTTTTTTTAAAGGCAAGCTGGGGTTAAGCAGACCCCTACCAGATATCTCTTAAGCCCCATATGGCAGAGGGATTAGAACCTGAGCCTTCAGCTCGGCACAGGACCCAGCTTACCACACACCTCGGTGGTATCACCAAAACATCTCTGTTTTTTATTAGTTGAAACCATGTAAATCATTTACGTGGGGCTTCATCCACAAAAGATTCAACAAAACGTGAAAAACTAGGTATCTTAAAAGTTAGTTACTACAATGCTAACAAAAGTAAGATATACGTAGCATCTCATGAACACTTTTAAAAGACAAGACAGTGATTATAGCTAGCCGGTGCCATCACATGGCACACTTTCAAGTCTGCCGCTGACAGTCTGTCAATTGTGGGGCTCAAAAGCAGGTGGAGGGCAGCCAGGTCCAAAGGTACACTTAAAGTGCGCCATGTTACGGCACCTGATCCTGACTCGTGGGCTTGTACTTTTCCTTTATATATATATATATATATATATATATATATATATATATATATATATAGAGAGAGAGAGAGAGAGAGAGAGAGAGAGCCGAAAAGCGATCAACGTTACTTAAAAGTGAAACTCAACAAAGCGTTGAGACCCACAAGCACAAACACAAACACAACAGCATAACATGAGAACACCAATAACACAAAACAGAACACTCATTGAGGACCACAAACATCTATATGAGGATCGGTTTGTGGCAGAGGCAGGTCTTTGAGATATATGCGTAAGATAGCATACACATCAGCCAAGACCCTATGGGTCAACCGGTTAAGGTTGAACGGGACATCCCGAAAAGTAGCATCATTTCTGGCCATCCATATGAACCACCACCCTGTAAATAACCAAACTCTCCAAATAGTCCTCCACTTCATTTCGCGTCTAATTATAGCAGGGCCGAGGATAAGATCTAACGCAAAGCAACCCTCCCGCACAACAACTGATGGAGCCCTCCAAGTTTTTGAAAACAATTCTTGAAACACTTCACACGACCAGAAGAGATGTTGTGTAGTTTCTTCGGCCTGTCGACAAAGCACACACCAACTGGGAAACTGAAAACCCATCCTCTTGATATTGTTATGGGTCTGTATCTGGTCATGAAGAATCAACCAAGCCAATACCTTGGTCCTCGGAGATGGTCCCTTCGCCCATAAAGCATTGTTGAAGATCCAGCCCTGACCTGGAGGCAAAAGAGAACGGTAGACCTTGTGGACTTGGAAAACTCCCGCATTCGAGACTGCCCATTGAAGCCAAGATCCGTCTACCCCCACGTCCAAATCCCTGTCAAGAAACAAACGCAATGCCCTAAACCACATTTTCCTCAAATGCGATGTGTATGGTCCACGAGCCCCCCGACGAACAGCAAGCGAATCGATTAGACCATATTTTAGCCGGAGGAAGTTTGCGCAAGCATCCTGTGACGTATGAGCCAACCAGCACTGCTTCACAGCCAATGCCACACTCCTTTTACGCAAAGCAAAAATTTCTAAGCCAGCCATATTCCTTGGCATAACGATGGAGTCCCATCCCACCAAGTGCCTCTTATAAGGTCCATTTACACCACGCCACAAAAACCTTGACAAGACGCTCTTAAGTTGATGCTCAACATTGATAGGCATGACACAGACCGACATGAAAAATTCCGGAATTGCTGACAAAACATGCCTGATTAAAGTAATTCTGCCCGCAAGAGACAAATATCTTGCACGCCAAGACTGAAGCTTAAGACACACCTTGTCAACCACGGGTGCCCATGATGTTTTAGAGGTTGACTTGACTTGTAGGGGGAGGCCCAAGTACTTGATCGGCCATGGCCCTATAGCGCAGTTGAAAATTTTTTCCGCCACATTTTGACTGGTCGGATCGCCATTCAGAAGCGTGATCGAACACTTATTTTCATTTAGCTTCAGCCCAGACAACGCTGCAAAAAACATGAGAATAAGCCTAACGCGAAGCATCTACTGTATTGAAGCCCTTCCAAAAACTAGCATATCGTCTGCATATTGTATAATATGACCAGAAAAGCCTCGAATATCCAATGACTGTAGGAATCCCCTTGTCTGCGCTCGTCTAAGAATCACCGCAAGTCCTTCTGCCACTGTATTAAACAACAGCGGAGATAGCGGACATCCCTGCCGTAAGCCACGCCGCAAAGAAAATTGCTCACCCTTTACCCCGTTAATGGACACCATGGCTTGTGCATTGGTAATAAGCTCTGACACCCATCTGGAAAAACGGTTGCCGAATCCCATGTGATTCACCACTTGCAACAAAAAAGGCCAGTACACAGAATCATATGCTTTATTAAAATCAAGCTTCAACACGAAGTAAGGAGTACGACTCGCGTGCATGGAGTGAATGACCTCTGAAGCCGAAATATATGCTTGTTGAACTCTTCTATTAGGAATAAAAGCAAACTGAAAAGCAGAAAAAAGATTAGACGCCACCAATTTCAGTCTTGAGGCTAATACCTTTGCGACTATACGATACAAGGCTCCCATTATGGAAATGGGACGAAAGCGCATAATATCTGTGGCAACGCTTTCTTTTGGAATAAGAGAGATTAATCCGACATGACACTGCTTAGGCAGTCTAGAGTTACGATGAAACTCATCAAGCACTGTACATAAATCGCTCTTCACTACTCCAAAATACTTTGAAAAAATCTACAGGGAAACCATCTACTCCCGGTGCCTTCCAACCCGACAAATCCTTAATTGCGTTCATGATTTCTGCTTCTGAAAACCTACGTTGCAAGGTTAAGACCTGATCCGGTTGAAGAGAAAGAAATAACTCATGCCCAATATTACCCCCTGTATTTGGCGGAATAGAAAAAGAGAGAGAGAGAGAGCACGCTTGGTTTGTTCCAACGGAATGAGAGTGTGGCCTGTCAACTTTTTATTATTTTGATACTTTTTTGAAATCTAACCTTATAGATGTGATCTACATGGTTAGTTCAGTAGAAATCAGCTTTTGAACCATCTGATTATGACATATGAGCAAGATTTTATAAGGATTCAAAAATCAATGGCTCAAAATTTTTATAAATTTTAAAGCTCATAAAATTATATTTTTTCATTGAAAAAGTATGATCCAAGAGTCGATTTTTAGCATATAGATAATGCTTAAACACATCTGTGGGGGGGTAGATTTGCCAAACATGGCCCAAAACGTAAAAGAAAAAATATCAACATTGTCCATACGGTATAAACGGTTTGGAGGAACCAATTTTTCTATATATAAAGAATCCGAAAGAGAGAGAAGGTGCTAGTTGCTAACCAACTTTTCAGTGCACCAACAGCAGTGTGACCGTGAAATCGTGCATGCTAAAGTGGCAAAATGACTTTTAATATGAGCGCGCGCTAAGTGGGTTTTCTAGGCTTTTTTTGTTTTATTTTTTATATTTTGAGTGTGCAGATATGACCTTCATGCTTGTTTTTCATAGGAAGCTGATCTTAGAGCATTTATTTCAGAATATCATTTTTCCATATGTTTTCATAAATTTTTTAGTCTTCAAATATCATTTCTTTGATAAAAAAAACATGATCCATGTATTTTTGCCTAATTAATTGATGATGCCTAATACATTTATAGGGTCAAATTTTTCAAAAAAGTACAAAAAAACTCAATTATTATATATATATATATATATATATATATATATATATATATATATATATATATATATATATATATATATATATATATGAGTAATGCACTCGTTCTGTCCCATTTTTTAGTTCTACCCCGTTAGGCCCCTACAAAAATAATAGTTTTTAGTTTTTTTTCTCACATCTAGCACCATATATGTGATCTATAGTTTTGTTTAGTGGGAACCGGCTTTTGGATCATCGGAATCTAACTTCCAAAATCAATGTCCATGAAGTATTCAATTTTTTTGGCTCATAAAACAACATTTTTAATTAAAAAATCATGATCCAAGAGTCAATTACCACTAAATCGAGCATGCTAAATAACGACTCAGATATATGGTAAAACACTTCAAACTATAAGGCCTAATGGGGAAGAACAAGAAAAGAGGGCCTAATATGTTTAGTTCTCTATTATATAGCAATAATATTTACTACCTAATGATGATGAAGGTAAGGAACTAGTAAGCTAGAAATCATTGGTGCAAAGTTCAACATGATCTGTTTGCTAAGGATTAAGACTTAGATTGTGCTTTTTAAGTAAAAAATATGTTTTTTTAATTATAAAATTTTATCACATTGTGGGCTGTTGATATTTGAACTCCTTTAAAAACTTAATTACTTGTCATAATCACTTTTTATTAAGGGAAAGGTAAAAGTAAATATTGTTAATGCTCAGTTAGTTGGTTGATGACATCCGTAGGAAACAAGTTTCCTGGTAAACCAGTCACGTAGATCATATTCGTACAATTTGATCTACAAAAAATTGTAAAAAAATTGTAAGTAATTTTTACTTATAAGTTATTTATTGGTAGCCAATATATATATATATATATATATATATATATATATATATATATATATATATATATATGTCCTATTAAAAAATTATGATAAAAATGAAACTCCAGTTGAATTAAAAAAGATGTCAAATACTGGGGTGACTGGCAACAGAGCAATGGACTCCACGTAGGGTTGTCAGAAATAACAGAGATCCATGTACACGTGCATATTAAGGCTGCCAAGCACATGGGCGACGTAATGAAGGGGCAGGCAGAGCATAAAAAGACGAGTTCGAGGTACAACTTTGTCTTTTTGTAGTCACAATGTCATCATAATGCCATATCCCGCATGCTAAAGACTAAAGAGACGCTCGTCACCTCTTCATCTTTATATCTTTGTGTCCTGACCGTGCAAGCCGAGTTTAGATCCATGGTTAGTATTACTTAGAATTTGGATTTTTATTTTGAGTTTATTTTTATATTTAGATTTTATTCAATATTCAACGTAGGCTAGAGTTTTTTTGTTTTATTATAAATAATTGTTTTGGAGTTTATGCGAGGACGTTGAGAGTTGAAGTTGACTTAAGAATATTAAATTAAGTTTATTATTTATTTATTTTTTAATTCTTTTTTCGTTGTTCAAGCTTTTCTTTGAATTTCGTGCATAAGAATAAAATAACATAGTTTTATCATAAATTGAACTCTTTCTATTTACATCAATTGATATCATAACCGAATTTCTGATAATATTTACATATCGAGAAATACTAGCAAAGAAATAATAGAAGAGATCGAGGTAGAAAGCACGAATCCATCAAAAGAAATGGAGTCGTAGAAAATACTAGTGAACCAAAAACTTTTCCAATTGAGTGATGATATTTGGTTGCTCTTTCGAAACATGCAACGGTTGCAAGAGGGTTTGGATGTCGTGAATCGTCAAATGGATGCATGGGAGCGACAGAACATCGTTTTCATGCAACATTTGAAGAAGCGGCCTATGAAAGAAGAGGAGTACTCAAAAGAGAGTAGTGATGCAGCATCAATTATATTTGGATCCAAAAGTCTCTACAACTGGACCTCTCTACCTTATCTCAAATATTGCAAGTTGATCTATTTAGTATTATGGTATACCAACCACCAAAGAGCAACAAGGTTTATATGTACTCGCTATTTGGATTTCTGGCAACATGGATCTTGTTGTCAACCATTTCTCTAGATCAGTGCATCAATTTACTCATTAGAGATGACAACACCTTCGTGGTTTTCAGAAGTCAAGTGAAACTGGAAGAAACGAAAGCGAATCAGACTCGAGGCTGAGCCTTTTTCCAACCCGGAGAGAATTATTCAAGAGCGAAGCTGCAGGCAAGCCGAGTTCATAAGCGATGCAGGATCCAATTGGATACATAGTTAGTATTCAGGATTGAGATTTATGTTTTTAATTTGTTTTCGTATTCAAATCTTATCTAATTTCCATGTAGAGTGGATTTTTTATTTTACTATAAATATTTGTTATGGAGTTTCTATAAAGATAGTTGAGAGTTGAAGTTGATTTGAAAATATTAAATTGAGTTTATTTCTTATTTTTTCAGTTTTTTTTTATTTTTTTCTTTGAATTTTGTGAGTAACAACAAGATAACATAGTTTTATTGTAAATCGAGTCCTCTCAATTTACATCACCTTCTTTGTCATCTATTCTTTGTTCTCTATATTCTTCTTTGTAAATATAATGCATCAAAACACACACCCATTTCGTTGTTCTTCTTAGCCTCAAAGCAAACTCACATCTCCACTTCCCTCTCTTCATTGAATCAAAACTAATATAGAGATTGCCTATCGAAAAGAAACTAATATAGAAACCGAGATTTTTTGAACGAGGAATAGTTCATGATAATGTGTTTTGGAAATTATCTGAAAAGGCAGATATAGACCTTAAAATTATGGAGAATAAATAAGATATGAATAAAATAATTATGTGAAAATAATAAATTTTAATATCAATGACTTCTTTGAGGATTTTGTTGATTTCTGACCATATCATGATACGCAAAAATTTGTGTCGGTAGACATACGGTTACGGCGATCTCCTTTCTGTTCCTTTTGAATGTGTCCATCACAATCACACATAGATACAGACACACGCACCGCTTTTTTTTTTGTTTTTAGTCTCTACGTGGGAGCCCGAGTTGGAATCGGCCTGGGGGATTCACCGAATCCCCGTCGGTATCCGCCGTTGGGTGTTGCCGATCTGGGACGAGGAATGGAGATGGGAGGGGCGTCAGCGTTAAAATCCACAGATTTCCTACTACGTTCGTGAGAGGATGTTGCCATCGAATCTGCGGATGTGGACGATTCTGGTATACTTCCCGAGACCGGCTCACAAACAGAACCCTAGAGAGAGAGAGAGAGAGAGAGAGAGAGAGAGAGAGAGAGAGAGAGAGAGAGAGAGAGAGAGAACCTTTCATCTTCTGTATACGCCTCTGGACCAGTTCTGCACATGAATCGCAGTGCATGCGAACGGTTAAGACGACCGTAGCAACGACAGGCTGCCAACCACAATCACAATTCACCATCAAACAGATACCCCATCTCATGTCATTACGGACCACCAATTGTGTGTGTGTGTGCCGAGAGAGAGAGAGAGAGAGAGAGAGGCCCATGTAAGGATCAGAAATCTAACTGCAGAATAGGGAAACTGAAAATGTCTTTCCATGTGCAGGTGCAGATCATCAAAATATGGTGCAATCCAAAAGAAATGGGAGCGGCACATTTCTTGTAAAATCACAATGCACCTGATCTTTCTTCAAAACCATGAAAATCAGGGAAGAAACACAAAAATACCTGATCCTCATTCAATATGTTTCTTTTTTTCTTAAAAAATAGTTATTTTTATTCTCCTTATTCAATATTTCGATCTTAAAAGTTAGAACTATGCTAAAGGCTAAAACTACGTATTCTCACAGTAAGAACTACGACTTGGCAAGAGCAAAAGTGAAAAGAGAACAAATTAAATCTGGACCATTGGTTTCCATATCCGAAGGTCCACGCCATCCCCCACAAAACCACCATAAATGTGACTCAGTCGGCATGTCAGGCATGAGCATTTAATCACTCGATCATTTCATGTCAATTGTGCATGTCATTCATTTCTGGCTTTGCCCCAAGACAACAAGGGGCAACAAATTTGAAAATCAATTGCTTTTCTCTGCTCTTGGTCACAGGAGGAGAGTTGCTCTTTAGGTTTTTAAGGGTCACAAGGCTTATTACCTAAAGTTCTCTCTCACTCTATCCTCTCAAGAGATTAAATTACTCAAATACCCTTATCTCTTAAACTAATTAGGGATGGGTCTAATTGATTAAGAAGACGGGGATGACGGCAGTGTTTGCAAAGGTACGTACTAGTTGTCCCGTGGGAGGGTCCTGGTGGTGGTGGGCCAGCGAGCAGATCTGATGGTGCTAGTCTACCCACATGGCTTCTAAGTTTTCCCTTCAGCCATCGTGGATCTCTTTCTCTCTCACCTTTGCTTTGGCTCAACATCCATGATGTATCAAGTGGACCAGAGAAATCTCTCTCTCTCTCTCTCTCTCTCTCTCTCTCAATTGTGACCATAACGAGAGAGAAAAGACAGACACACCTCTTCTTTTTTCTCCTCTTGCTTGGGTTGCTCCTCTTCCTTCTCCTTCTCCTCCTCCTCCGGGGACTTGGGCAATGGGGAGATAATCTCAGCCTTTCTCCCACTCTTCTTCTGAATCCTCTCACAGACCTTCACCGGGTCTGCTGCCTTCCCCTTCACAACCACCTTGTGGGACTTGCTATCTGTGTGCACCTCCTCCACACCTGCCACATATTACCCGTAACAATACATCAATTGCACATATTAACCATAATCTGGACAGGAGTTCATCTTATAACATGCACATAGGCAATATTACATAGAAATCTATCAGAAGCCCTCGAAATGTACGCCGGTGCCTCCTGCCAACCGATAGAGTGCCGGTTAACAGATAAGTTTAGCTGCCACACTATAGTACGCCCAAAAGGTCACACACAAACATGAAATTGTTCACTTTAGTTTTCCCATGATAAACAAAATGAGCTGGTACATAAAGACTACTATTCTTAGATGGAGTCAGGAAATTATATATATCGTACTATAGTTTGCTCATCTATAACAGTATGAAAGGTTAAAAATACCATGGAACTACCACACTGTGAATTGATGGCCATGAAACTACTACACTATGAGCATGTAATGTAATGGCACACCAAATGAATTTATATTAAAAAAAAAAAGTTCTTTAGTTGTTAAAAATAGTGAAGTCATTAAGAAAATTTAAGTATTTCCATGGATGGATACTGGATATATACGGATGGTAACGAGGCAAGAAAAATACCTTAAATATCAGGATAAGGTCATAACAGAATCTTAACGTTTCTTTGCACACAATACAGAATTTTTCATAAATGACCACCAATGGAGACGTGGATCTAGTGCTAAGAGCAGATAGTCCAGCATTAAACCAGAGCAGGGGGTGGTGGGTGGCATATAATATTGGGGATGAGAGAGAGAGAGAGAGAGAGAGAGAGATGACCTGGGAACCCTCTAAGGGAACGTTGGACCTTCCTGGCACACCCTTCACAGTGCATTTCCACCTTCAACACAATCTCTGGGTTCTCTTCTTCATTCTTCTTCCCCTCTTCCTCCTTCTCTGCATCACCCTCTTTCTTCTTCTCCCCTTCTCCCCCTCCATCCTTCTTCTCTATACCTCCCTCCTTCTCACCTCCCCCTTCCTCCTTTTTCTCACCTTCTCCACCCTCCTCCTTCTTCCCTTCCTCTTTCTTCTCCTCCTCCTACATTACACATCCAAGACCTCATTAGATTAGTATGTGTCAATATTATAAATTACGGGAATTTGGGTTTCTAAAATCAGGAAACCTGGGGGCCAGATTTCGGGAAACAGAAAGATCCACCCGAAATTTTTGTAGAAAGAAACAAAGTAACTCGAATGGAAACCTTTTCTCCAAAAACAAGAAAAGCTTTCAAAGGAAAAAAGAAAATAGAAAATGCTGAAACACTAAAATTACATATTTTTAGACCAAAAATGGAAAGAAACCGGAGAACGAAGGTACTGTTTCGCTCACTAATATTTTCCTTACAAAACCAACAACAACAACAAAAGAAAACTTCTAAACCCGATGCACAGTTTTAGCTCAAAATGGAAGGTGTAAAACGAAAAGAAAAAATATTTAAAAAAACACGCATCAACCGAACAAAACTCTGTTATTTCCCAAATGATCATCTCAAACTCGGTACACCATCACTTCCAAAACTTCCAAACCAGAGAGAGAGAGAGAATATCCATATCCATTTTATTTAAAAAGAAAATTATAATAACTAGGAAAAGGCTCGAACGTACTTCACCCATTTGAGAGAGAGAGCTTCTCTGCGTTTCCTCGTCGACGTTCGTTCCCTCTAGAAAACGAAGCCTTACTTTTTATATGAGAGAGGGAGAGAGGGAGTAACCGAAGAAGGAAGACGAAATTACAGCGCAGTAATTTCCATGCAGTTAACCTATTAATTACTACCGTGCTCTCTGTATTGACTCCAGTTGCGTCATCCTGACGTATCTCTCTCGCAACAAATATGCAAATGACCAAATCACCTTAAAAGAATTCGTCCTCGAAATGTTATCATTTGCCCTTTGGAAGCCAAGATATGACCGATTTTACCAACGGGGTAGTTAGTTCTGACTTCTGACCACTTCTTGGTAAATAAGAACATCGTTTTCGGACATTGGAAGCACCAAAGGATGTAGGGGTAATACCGTCATTTTAATTGGACTGCCACAGTGCCATACGCCATCGTAAGTGGCCTGTGAGTCTGTGACTTTTAGCTGTCCAAATGGATCGGGTTTGGACGGACCCTCGATCCGAATCCGATTTTTTGGTTGGGAATGGATTTTCTCCATCGGATTATTTCGAAATTGGATAAGATTCTCTATTGGCCTGTATGTGTACCAATTTGCACCTGTAGCTGTGACCCCGACTTGTACTTCTGAGTCTGTCTGGATACAGATCCAAACTATGTGGCTCCTTACTATATCTGCTTAATATATCCCGTACTGGATCTGGTTATTTTTATGATGGAGCAGATAGAAAAGCTTCTTCCCTGATCTTCAATATAGGCGCCCTTGTTCTTTTAAGGAGAAACTTGGAAAAATCTTGATCCAAAGTTTCCAATACATCTTTACCGTGACAGATTCTGTTTGAAGAATGAGATCCATGAACCAGAACGGAGTCCAAGTTAGGTCCAAATGATAGGTGGATCAGCCTTTAAACGTCGATATTGAATCGAAAGTTACCATGATAATGTAAAGGTAGAACCAAGGCTTAGTGGACCTGTGCGATTCAATCTGAGGATGAAAATCTGCAAGACCAGCTCAATAATGGCATTATATGTCCAGTGTTGCTAGTATCCTTGCGGATCAGCTGATTCGGGCCGGTTCTTATCGTATAAGCCCAAAATTGATTCGCAAAGAGCCGATTCAACCTTTAGCGGATTTTTAATATTCTTATATTTGAGAAAAAGTTTTAATATTTTAATAATATTTTTCGTTTTTATTGATAAGGTAAAAACGGCCGATTCAGCTCGATTCGCTTCAAAATCTGAATTGGCCGATTCTCTAAATCATTTTGAAAATCGATTCAGGTGCGGTACTGATACCGATACGGACAACATTGGTATTACCGTTACCTGAGTTAAAGAGAAAGGCAATTTGATTCTCAACTCTTTTTAGCGCCAGCGCACGTAGGGTTGGCAAACAAGACGAATCGGCTGAGCTTCAGGCAGGTGTTAAAATTTGGCTCATGCTTTTGATGAGTGGCAGACAGGAATGGCAGTGGACTAGGGGTGGCAATCGGGTCGGGTTGGCGGGTTGGCGTGTCAGCATACCTCAACCCCAACCCGACCCGCGGCTGTGGCAAACACGAACCCGACCCGTTTAATAAACGGGTAACCCGACACGACCCGCCAACCCATTTAATAAATGGGTTGGGTCGGGTAAACGGATTTTCAGGTTCGCGGGTCAGGTTGGCGGGTCGGATTGGCGGGTTGACGGAACGGGTTGGCAGGTAGGCAGGTTGGCGGGTTGGGTTGGCGGGTTGACGGGTCGGGCAGACGGGTTGGCGGGTCGGGTTGGCGGTTGACGGGTCAGCCGGGTTGGCGGGTTGGCATACCCCCAACCTGAACCCGACCTGTTTAATAAACGGGTTACGTGGGTCGACCCGTTTATTAAACGGGTTGGCTTAAGCCCAACCCGAACCCACCTAAGAGGCGGATTGGCGGGTCGGGTCAGAAATTGCCACCCCTACAGTGGACCGGTGGGAAACGGGGATGGAGGCAGGATAAAGGTTAAAATCAAAACCCGAGAGGCGGGGATGGACTTACGTTTTTCCCTGCCCCATCCCGATCCTCGCCTTGGCTCACCTCACCCGGTCTCCGATCCTTCTTTAGGGATGACAATGAACCAAGGGGAAACGGGTCCGTCCCGCCTCTCTCCATTTGGACTGGGGATGGAGGACATGAAACAGGGATGGAGGTGAAATTCCACTAGAGGGGGGGGGTGAATAGTGAAATATGATTATGATCGATAAAATAAAATAACTAAGCAATAAGGCACAACACATAAAACACAGAAGTTATACTGGTTCGGTCAATATCCAGACCTACATCCAGTCCCCAAGCAAACCACTTGAGAATTCCACTATAACATCCGAGTCACCGGATAAATAGTACAACACCCTCTTCCCAAGAGGTCTTCTTCTCTCAACAGAGAAGGGGCACACCCTCTTCCCAAGAGGTCTTCTTCTCTCAACAGAGAAGGGCAACACCCTCTTTCACAGAGGTCTACTTCTTTAAACAAAGAAGGAATACAGTGAATAAACAGAATTACAATACTTCCTATAGAACCTTCAGAATGATATGAATGCACAAATGAAGGATTCTAAGAATGTTCTGTTTGTCACTCAGAGGATACTCTTTGTCAAAGAGCTGGACTTGACTTTTTCTCTTTTCTTTCTTTTTCTTTTTCTCTTTCTTTTTCAAGGCTCTCTTTTCAAATCACGAATAGAAAAAAATTTTCTTTGTAAGCTCACACGTCTATTCCATTCCTCTTGTTTGAATAGTTTCTTTGTGTGTGTTTATATAGCTTATAAAAAGTAGTCGTTACATTTTTGGAATTGTAACTTTTTGAAATGTGAAATGTTAGGTCATTTCAAAAACATCTTTTAGAGAAGTTCGAGAATGCCTTTTTCCATAAAGGTGAAATAGAGGGTACACTAGTCGTTGTAATATTTTCAGGTAATACATATTTTATGTAAAAAGTCTATTTCTTACAATAGTACATTGAACGTTGGGTTGTAGTTTTGTCTTTATTCTAATTAATGATTTGAGGTACATTAGTACTTCTTTACTTTAAATGAGTGTAAGTACTATGAGTGCTTTGAGATATTTATTTGTACATAGTCATGTCAAGTGTTTTCTTTATGTAGTGTATTTCAAAGTCTCCAGAGAAAATGAGGACCAAAAAGAAGGTCGACATTCTTTGGGAAGGATATTTAGAAAGGATTTGTTACAGAAGGCATTTAATGCTTTGAGAGAGAATGATGACTTCATGTAAGTCGACATTCTATGGTTATGAAAAAAGGTAACTAGAGTCCTTTTAAAACCATATTTTATTTGTTTTTCTTATGTGTAGCCGATTTATGTTTTTGTCTTCTTCTTGTATTAAGAAACATTTCATTAGAGAAGATAACTAAAGTCTTTTCAAAAACATATTTTATTTGTTTTTCTTATGTAGTCGATTTTATGTTTTTGTCTTCTTCTTATATTTAAAAAACATTTCATTAAAGAAGATAACTAAAGACTTTTCAAAAACATGTTTTATTAGTTTTTCTTATGTAGCCGATTTTATGTTTTTGTCTTTTTCCTACATTCCTTTTTTCATGTTGTCTTGTATATAGTGTAAGGTATAATGATAAAATGTCTTTTTCATAAAAGGTTGTAAGAAGGTACAATTATTATATGACAAAATGTCTTTTTCATAAAAGGTTGTAAGAAGGTACACTTATTGGTTTTCAAAAAAGAAGCTTTTTGAAACTATCGTATACTTTTATGATATAGTATGTATGAATGAGTATGTAATATGCAAAATGCAAGTTCCTGAAGGTTCTGTTACATATGACTCTAAAGAAGAAAAAAGTCTTCATCTTGAGGTAGCCGATTTCTTCATTTGAACTTTAGGAAAGCATGGCTCATCAAGCTTTTTCTTCAAGGAGTATGATTGCGCCATAGTTGTACTTGAACAGGAAGTCTTCATCCTTATTGGGTGAGATATCCTTGCATCAAATACTCGTTAGATTTAAGGCAAAACATATTCAGTCATAATATAACATTATTTCAAGAGAACATATTATCATATTATATAAAATCAAATAAGACAGTGTATCATATTATGTGACATCAAAACCGAGTTTCACAACATTCTCCTCCTTTTTTATGATGACAAAATATGCTCCCCCTGTCAAAAAGACATTATGCATAGAAATAATAATAGGATAAAAAAGTGAAATAATGTTTAAAGAGAGAATATTTCTCCAATAATGGAGACAGGTTTTCTCCCCCTTTGTCATAGACAAAAAGGAGGGATTAAAGTAAAAAAAATATTACAGACCGAAAGTATTTAAAAGTTATTACAGATAAAAAAAATGAGTCTTAGTCAGAGTCAGTGGTATTGAGCTTGCGGCGGCGACGACGTGAATCTTGGCCCATTGTCAAGGAGTCAAAGGCCTGTTGCAGAGAGGCTTGATTCCTGAGAAGTAGAGCCTGGGTATTTTCGATGTCGATGAGGGTAGAGAAGATGTCGGGGTCAGAGCTTGCGGGGGGATCAGCTTCACTGGTGCTTTCATCGTCAGAGTGATCTCGAGGGGACCCTTCCTCAGGGAGGTATGAGTCATCGAAAGCATGATCAGACCGGTGAATGATGTCTTGGTGGAGAGGCACCTGGAAGTGCTGAAGGATATGGGTGATGAAGTACCCGAAAGGAAGAGAGTGGAAGGCCCGGAAATTGATCATGTTATTGAAAATGATACTGGACCAGTTGATGGGAAAGTTGCAAAAGATTGCATATAGGAGAAGGGAGATTTCGTTTGCCACGAAACCCTTGGAAGGAAGCTTTGGAAAGACATTGGATGAGAGGATGTGTGAGAGTATTAGAGCATGAGGTTTGAGATTGCTCGTATGCCATGGGAAATGGGTGCAGCGAGTGGAGAGAATGACTTTCTTAAACACAGTTCGATCTATCGGAACTATGTTAGGAAGCTCAATGCCATAGGAGGAAAGGTTTAGAATGCAGCCTAGTTGAGAGATATTGAAGGAGATGCGTTTTCCATGTACCATGGATGTAATGGTGGTGTGGTCACGGTCTACAGAGAGGTTGGTATAGAAAATTTTGATGAGATGAGGATAGTAGGTCATGGAGTTAGTCGTTCCTAAGATGGGAACAAAATCTTGAAGAGAGGTATGGAGGTCAAAGGATGTGAAGGCGTCGAAGTTTACTAGTTTGCCAGTGTGAATTGGCAAGGTGCTAATGTACTGAAAGTGGTGAATAAGGTCGGGGTATCTTAGATCTGCGGAGGTGATCGCATTGGTAGAGGAGGAAGCCATTATCGAATGCCTTGAAAATAAATCACTAGGAGAGAGAGGAGCTAGAACCGAGAGAAAGTTTGTATAAGGATAGAAAAGTTCGAATGGAATGGTAAGAGATGAACCAATTGATTAAATAGATGGAAGAAAATAATTGTTGATATGAAATGAATGACATTGGAAGTGAGTAACTTTTAGATTTTAGTCAAATAAGGAAATCCGTGAGGAGTAAGTTAAGAGACTTGTGAATGACAAATCAAATCAATGTGTGAGGATGGTGTATTATATTAGATTGAGGAGGACATAGTTATTGAAATATATAGATTTTACTATGGATGAGTTTATCGACTAGTGAGGGAAACCATTAATAGAGTATGGGGTGTCATGTTTTTACAAAAAGGATTGATCTTTTTAAAAATAATGGCCTAACAAGACAAACAACTTGTTACTCTATGTGAAGGGATTCAAAATTCGTGAATGGAGAGTTAAAGACATAAAAAAGATGATGTGGATATCTAGAGAGGAGAGAAAGAAAGTAAAGGACAACATTTACTTGATTTAGATATGACATAAAGTAGAGATAGAATAAATAAAGGTTTGCTTGGAGGTAAGACTTTAAAGGTTCTCGATTTTAGAGAGATATACAATAAGAGAGAGAGACAAGGTCACAGATGGAAAGAAAGGTCATAGGGTGATCATGTGATGTGTACTTTGAAAGATATGACATTTTAAAGAAAAGAGTGCCTTAAAAAATGTTTCATGATTAATGTTTGTAATTTTTTTTAAGAGTATACGTGGATATGAGAAAGACATATTTTGACTTAGACTAGTGGTAAGAGATGATGAGACAAAAAGGAGAAAGAGTTAAAAAGAATATAAGAATTGAAATAAGAATAGACATGGAGGAGTCGGATTCAAAAATGTATAAAAAAAATGTATTCGAGACATGAAATGAGGGGACAAAAAAATATTTATGAATGAAGAGTGAGAGAAGTGAGATGGCATATATGGATTTTTGTGAAGGATAAAGAAGTAAAAAAAAAGTTGATAAAATACATAAAGTTATGATTGATATGATTTATTTAAAGAAACTCGACAAGGTTAAGTTTTAAACAAGAGTAGACAAAAACGGAGGCTTAATTTGTATACAAAAGAGATGATAATAGATAGTTTGTGGGGCTATGATATAATAGATGATATAGTAAACAAATTTACGTGTGAATATAGCAACTAGATTTTTTTAAAGAGATCAACTAGTCATTCGATTTTAACTAATGAGTTTTCATAAACTAAGTAGAGAGGTGAAACAATTTATCGTAAGACAAGTTTTCATAAAGGACAAAAAAATATTAAAGGAGTTGAGTGATGTGATCATTGTTTAATATAATTAGTTTTTATGGATATGAGAGAAAGGAGATAGGACAAGGAGTTATAATGGATGTGTACTTGAAAGATGACAAGTTGAATGACATAAAGAATGTGTCTTATAAGAATACATGAATATGGAAACTTAGTTTGACTAACTAAAATCGATAAGAAGGAAAGCAATTTAAAATAAGATTTAAACAAGACTTATAAGAAGTATTATATTAAGTGTAATTAATTCATAAGTCACTTAGTTTGCATATTCCTAGTTCTCTTCTAATTCGTGTGAAGTCTTCATGTTTTAATGGTTTAGTGAATATGCCTGCTAACTGTTGATTAGTGGGTATGAATTCTAATTTAATTATGTTGTTTAAGACTTGTTCTCTTAAGAAGTGGTGTCTTATTTGAATGTGCTTAGTTCGTGAGTGTAAAATAGGATTCTTATATAGGTTTATAGCACTCGTATTATCACAGAAAATAGTTGTATTTTCAAAATTTAAACCAAAATCTTTTAAAGTTTGTTTCATCCAGATGACTTGAGTACAAGCTAGGCTAGCAGCAATGTATTCGGCTTCAGTAGTTGATAATGATACATAGTTTTGTTTCTTACTGAACCATGATACTAGTAAGTGCCCTAGCATATGACATGTTCCACTTGTGCTTTTTCTGTCAGATTTACTTCCAGCAAAGTCAGCATCGCTGTATGAGATTAGATCAAATGTAGAGGATTTTGAATAGAATAATCCAAAATCAACTGTGTCTTTTAAATATCTCATTATTCTTTTTACAGCTTTAAGATGTGATTCTTTTGGATTTGACTGAAATCTAGCACACAAGCAAATACTAAACATTATATCTGGACGGCTAGCAGTTAAATAAAGAAGTGATCCTATCATACCTCGGTATACCTTTGTATCAACAGTCTTACCATCTTCATCTATGTCCAACACAGTAGTAGTGCTCATAGGAGTGGATTTTGAAGCAGTTGAGTTCATGTTGAACCTCTTCAGAAGTTCATGAGCATACTTAGATTGATTGATGAAAACTCCATCCTTGGTTTGCTTAATATGCAGTCCAAGAAAGTAGGTGAGTTCTCCCATCATACTCATTTCGAATTCCTTCTGCATGGACTTAGAAAAATCTTCACAGAGAGTGCTGTTAGAAGATCCAAAGATGATGTCGTCGACATAAATTTGAACAATTAGGGTATGATTATTCACTACTTTGACAAATAGTGTAGAATTTACTTTGCCAACAGAAAAACCAGTTTTTAATAAAAAAGTTTTAAGTCTTTCGTACCAAGCACGAGGTGCTTGTTTTAAACCATATAAAGCACGTTTGAGTTTAAAAACATGATCTGGGTATTGTTCATTTTCAAATCCTGGAGGTTGTTTTACATATACTTCTTCATTTATAAAACCATTTAAGAAAGCACTTTTAACATCCATTTGAAATAATTTGAAATCCATATAGCTTGCATATGCTAAGAGCATTCTAATAGATTCAAGTCTAGCAACAGGAGCAAATGTTTCATCAAAGTCAATACCTTTCTCCTGGTTGTATCCTTGAGCTACTAGTCTGGCCTTGTTTCTTATAACATTACCTGTTTCGTCTAGCTTGTTTCTGAAGATCCATCTCGTCCCAATGATTGGATGATCCTTTGGTCTAGGTACAAGATCCCAAACGTCATTTCTTTGGAATTGATTCAGTTCTTCATTCATGGCTAGCATCCAGAACTCATCAATGATGGCTTCATCAATCTTCTTTGGTTCAAGTTGAGAAATGAATGCCATGTTTGCAATCCGTTCTAGCTGAGCTCTAGTTTGAACCCCCTTTGTTAGTTCTCCCAAAATCTGCTTTTGAGGATGATCTTTGATATCGACAAAGGTTATTTGGTGATCATCTTCATTAGACTTAGCTGTGTTATCTAAAAATAAATCTGTACTTTCAACATCATCATCATTAGTTTGTATATGAACAGATTGATCAATAGATTCACAAAAACTAACATGCATAGATTCTTCAATAGTATTATGATTCTTATTGAAAACTCTGTATGCTTTACTATGACTTGAATATCCTAAGAATATGCCTTCAACAGATTTAGCATCAAACTTATCCAGGCTATCTTTTGTGTTTAGGATAAAGCATTTACATCCAAAGACTTTAAAATAGTCTATTCTTGGAGTTCTGTCATAGAATAGTTCATAGGGAGTTTTATTTAATAAGGATCTAATGAGAACTCTATTTGTTATGTAGCATGCAGTATTAACAGCTTCTGCCCAAAAAGATTTTGCAAGATTATTATGTTGGAGCATAGTCCTGGCAGATTCCTGAAGGGTTCTATTCTTTCTTTCTACTACATCATTTTGAGGTGCAGCTCTAGGAAAGGCAAAGTTATGAGAAATACCATGCAAGTTACAAAAATTTTCAAAGAGTTCATTTTCAAATTCTCCTTCATGGTGACTACGGATTTTAACAATAGAACAAGATTTTTCATTTTGTAATTTTTTACATAAGATTTCAAACTGACAAAACGTGTCACTTTTGTTTTTCAAAAATATTACCCAAGTAAATCTTGAGTAATCATCTACAATGACAAAACATATCTATTATGATTAAGGCTAGCTACCCTAGAAGGACCAAAAAGGTCCAGGTGGAGAAGCTCTAAAGGTCTTTTACTTGAAATGACATTCTTTGATTTGAAAGAAGATTTTGACAATTTTCCTAATTGACATGCATCACAAAAAAAATCCTTTTTAAAAGATATGTTGGGTAACCCACGTACTAACTTATTTTTAGCTAGTTTGGACATGTATTTAGAATTGACATGGCCCATTCTCATGTGCCATAGATGTTGAGTGTCATTATTAGCTATGAGGCAATGTTCTGTGATCTTTTCTAGGTATAGTTCATATATATTATTCTTTCTTATACCTTTTAAGATGATGTTTTCATTTGAGTCAGCTATGAGGCATGCATCATGATTAAAGCTAACATTATAACCTGTGTCACACATTTGACTGATACTAAGTAGGTTATGTTTTAAGCCTTTAACAAGGAGAACGTCTTTGATAAGAGGTTTGTCTATGTTACCAATATTTCCAATACCAATTATCAAACCTTTGTTGTTATCTCCAAAGGTGACGGTTCCTCCTTCTTTATGATGAAGAACAACAAAAAGGTCTGGATGTCCTGTCATGTGCTTTGAACATCCACTATCTAATATCCATCTGCTCTTCTTCTTTGGAGCCTGCAAAACATTAAGTAAATCTCCTTTTTGGTACCCAATCGGGTCCCTTTTTGTTAGATTTTGGAACCCATATCCATTTGGATTTGGGTTTGTCTATCTCTTTAGAGGAGTTAAAAAGATTAACATTGTAATACTCCTTATTTAGTTCAGATGAACTTTTCACAAACGTGGTCTTTTGATTTATACAAGAAGGTTTTTTGAAATGAGAGTAGCCAATACCATTCTTGTAAAAAGAGACCTTCTGAGAGGATAAGAGTTTATCCAAGTTCTCTTTACCTTTAGTAAACTTGAAAACCGTTTTCATGAGGTTCTTAGTTTTACTTTTTAGCTCTGAAATCTCTACTTGCATATTTTTAGTTTTGGAGCTAGTAGAAGAAATTTCAGACATAAGCAAAAGATTTTTCTTTTTTAACTCAGAATTTTCACTGCTGAGTTTTTCATTCTCTTGAGAAAGCTTTAAATTTTCAGATTTTAAAACTTTATTTTTGAAACTCAATTTTCTAGATTCTTCAAATAGATCTTGAAAAGCATCTAGAAGTTCTTCAAAGGAAAAATCAGAGATTTCACTTACCGAGCTTTCGTTTGCCATGAAGCACATATTTGCAGTTTCGGCTTCATCATCACTTGACTCTTCACTAGTGGATGGTTCTGAATCATCCCAATGAGCATGCAGAGCCTTTTTCTTGAAGAACCTCTTCTTTGGTTCCTCAGTTTTGGACTTTCTTTTGAGAAGTGAACAATCACGTTTTAAGTGGTCTGGCTTATTACACTGAAAGCACATGGGATCTTCTTTAAGATCTTTTCTTTCCTTGTGCCTGTTTGGAAGCAGGTTCCTTCTCATGAAGCGCTGGAATTTTCTGGTAAGTAGCGCAATTTCTGATTCTTTATCTGAGTCTTCATTCTCAGATAGGGCTGGGAAAGCTAGAGTTTTTTTTACTGGTTGCTCTTCTTCCCTTCTTTCTTTCATGTGGACTTCATAGGCCATAAGATTGCCTATTAAGTCGTCCAATGTAAGTTTAGATAAATCTTGAGCTTCTTCAATAGCAGTAGTCTTTTTCTCCCAATCAGTTGTGAGAGATCTCAAGATTTTCTTCACCTTTTCAGTCTGGGAGTATGTTACACCCAGAGATTTCAGATCATTGGTGATGTTGGTGAATCTGGTAAACATCTTTGTGATGGGTTCATCTTTGTTCATCTTGAACAACTCATATTTTCTAACAAGAGATGATATTTTGGCTTCTTTTACTTTGTTGGTTCCTTCATGAATAACCTCCAAGGAATGCCAAATGTCATATGCAGATTCACATATAGATATTCTGTTGAATTCATTCTGATCAATGGCACAATATAAGGCATTCATAGCCTTTGCATTTAGGTTTGCCATTTTCTTTTCTTCATCAGACCATAAGTTATAGTCTGCGGATGGAGATGTGTATGGATGCTCAACAATTTTCCATACAGCAAAGTCTATGAATTTGAGAAAGATAGTCATTCTGCACTTTCAATATCCATAGTTGGAGCCATTGAAGAAAGGAGGACGAGATGCGTGTTGACCTTCAATATCACGAGCATAAGAGGTAGATGCCAGTTGTGCTGGAAGACTTGTTACGTCAAAACCAGCAAACCTGCTCTGATACCAAATGAAATTCCACTAGAGGGGGGGGTGAATAGTGAAATATGATTATGATCGATAAAATAAAATAACTAAGCAATAAGGCACAACACATAAAACACAGAAGTTATACTGGTTCGGTCAATATCCAGACCTACATTCAGTCCCCAAGCAAACCACTTGAGAATTCCACTATAACATCCGAGTCACCGGATACATAGTACAATACCCTCTTCCCAAGAGGTCTTCTTCTCTCAACAGAGAAGGGGCACACCCTCTTCCCAAGAGGTCTTCTTCTCTCAACAGAGAAGGGCAACACCCTCTTTCACAGAGGTCTACTTCTTTAAACAAAGAAGGAATACAGTGAATAAACAGAATTACAATACTTCCTATAGAACCTTCAGAATGATATGAATGCACGAATGAAGGATTCTAAGAATGTTCTGTTTGTCACTCAGAGGATACTCTTTGTCAAAGAGCTGGACTTGACTTTTTCTCTTTTCTTTCTTTTTCTTTTTCTCTTTCTTTTTCAAGGCTCTCTTTTCAAATCACGAATAGAAAATTTTTCTCTTTGTAAGCTCACACGTCTATTCCATTCCTCTTGTTTGAATAGTTTCTTTGTGTGTGTTTATATAGCTTATAAAAAGTAGTCGTTACATTTTTAGAATTGTAACTTTTTGAAATGTGAAATGTTAGGTCATTTCAAAAACATCTTTTAGAGAAGTTCGAGAATGCCTTTTTCCATAAAGGTAAAATAGAGGGTACACTAGTCGTTGTAATATTTTCAGGTAAGACATATTTTATGTAAAAAGTCTATTTCTTACAATAGTACATTGAACGTTGGGTTGTAGTTTTGTCTTTATTCTAATTAATGATTTGAGGTACATTAGTACTTCTTTACTTTAAATGAGTGTAAGTACTATGAGTGCTTTGAGATATTTATTTGTACATAGTCATGTCAAGTGTTTTCTTTATGTAGTGTATTTCAAAGTCTCCAGAGAGATTGAGGACCAAAAAGAAGGTCGACATTCTTTGGGAAGGATATTTAGAAAGGATTTGTTACAGAAGGCATTTAATGCTTTGAGAGAGAATGATGACTTCATGTAAGTCGACATTCTATGGTTATGAAAAAAGGTAACTAGAGTCCTTTTAAAACCATATTTTATTTGTTTTTCTTATGTGTAGCCGATTTATGTTTTTGTCTTCTTCTTGTATTAAGAAACATTTCATTAGAGAAGATAACTAAAGTCTTTTCAAAAACATATTTTATTTGTTTTTCTTATGTAGTCAATTTTATGTTTTTGTCTTCTTCTTATATTTAAAAAACATTTCATTAAAGAAGATAACTAAAGACTTTTCAAAAACATGTTTTATTAGTTTTTCTTATGTAGCCGATTTTATGTTTTTGTCTTTTTCCTACATTCCTTTTTTCATGTTGTCTTGTATATAGTGTAAGGTATAATGATAAATTGTCTTTTTCATAAAAGGTTGTAAGAAGGTACAATTATTATATGACAAAATGTCTTTTTCATAAAAGGTTGTAAGAAGATACACTTATTGGTTTTCAAAAAAGAAGCTTTTTGAAACTATCGTATACTTTTATGATATAGTATGCATGAATGAGTATGTAATATGCAAAATGCAAGTTCCTGAAGGTTCTGTTACATATGACTCTAAAGAAGAAAAAAGTCTTCATCTTGAGGTAGCCGATTTCTTCATTTGAACTTTAGGAAAGCATGACTCATCAAGCTTTTTCTTCAAAGAGTATGATTGCGCCATAGTTGTACTTGAACAGGAAGTCTCCATCCTTATTGGGTGAGATATCCTTGCATCAAATACTCGTTAGATTTAAGGCAAAACATATTCAGTCATAATATAACATTATTTCAAGAGAACATATTATCATATTATATAAAATCAAATAAGACAGTGTATCATATTATGTGACATCAAAACCGAGTTTCTCAACAGGAGGGAGGATAAAGGTTAAAATCAAAACCCGGGAGGCGGGAATGGACTTACGTTTTTCCCTGCCCCATCTCGATCCCCGCCTTGCCCCATCTCACCCGGTCTCAGATCCTTCTTTAGGGATGACAATGAACCAAGGGGAAACGGGCCCCGTCCCGCCTCTCTCCGTATGGACTGGGGATGGAGGTTAAAATCCAAACCCATGTAGAGATGGAGGTGGGGATGGAGGTCCGGATTTTGAGACGAGGCGGGGTTGGAGACCTTGTCCCCCCACCCCGGTCCACTGTCATCCCTAGTGGCAGAACCAGGGTTACCAAAAATGTTATAAAAGGATGGGAAACGCCTTTCTTAGGAAACCATTTTCAAAATGAAAACCACTGCCGTTTTCAAAAGTGTGGGAACACAAAAAAAATTATGTGAAACGTGTTTCCCATACTATGGAAAACACATTTTCCACCCCAAGGAAAATGCATTTCTCATGTTTGGAAAACTCGTAACCCATGCGTTTCCCACACATTTCTCATATGTTTTCCCAAGTGTTTTCCTTTTGGGATACATGTTTCTCAAGTTTGGTTAGTTTTTTCTTGTTAAACGTCTCAGTTGTTTCCTGGTTTGTTTCCCAATTCGTTTCTGTGTTTTGGCAACCTTGGACTTTGGTTATTTTCAGCTAGGTCCGTTTACACCCCCAAAACATTAGAAATCAAAACCGAAACTAATAGGATTTAGATTTTAATCAATAAGCCTACTAACCAGAGCTCAAGTTGATTCATTGTTTCAAAACTGAAAGCAATAAAATTTGAAATGTAAACCTATCATTTGCACGCTATATATTTTAACTATCTCTTTTACACTTTTACTATGTAAAGAAAAATGTATACGATCTAAACCGACGAAAACGCCTATTGAATTCACATGAGCAGCTTGTCTCGTTCCCATACTGGCTAATTTATAAAGAGGCCAGTTTTTATGCAGCGGCTCAGCTCGTCGGACCATCCATCTCAACATTTATATATGGACAATGCATGCACTCATCTGGAGAAAATGCCAAGATGGATTATTGTTGTCAGGCAAGTTGCTCCAGCCTACTATCCGGCGATGCTACATGTAATGTGAAGTCATGTATAAAATAAATGCATTGTTATAAGTAGGGGTGTCAACAGGTTCGATTTCGGGTATGGTATCAGGTGACCCGAGTTTAATCGGACCCACCATAAGAGAAATCATACCTGAACCCAATAAGAACTACATGAACGAGACCCGGGTCATACCTAGTAAAACAATATTTTTTTATCATTTTTACATTGAAAATTTGTGAGTCTTAATCGAAACTCAGGTCGAGCCCGCCCGAGTCTGATATAAAATTTCACAAAGTATACCCGGGTCCAAGTATTAATCGGACCTTCGGGTCTAAACACGGGTCTTAATTGAGTCTTCTTATTTATCGCCATACCCGGACCCTATAGGGTTTGGTTCGGATCCGATCCGGGTAAACCTAACCATTTATAAGCAATGGGCTTTGGTCTATTAACTTATTGGTTGAAGCCAAACATTATAACCAACCATTTACACTCCATGATATTACTAGTTAACGAACTTATGTAAGCTAAGCTAAACGTTCGTTATTCTCATAACAGAGCCAAACATCTATTGTTCGTGTGGGACTGCCAAACAAAGCAAGCCCCTTGCGGCTCGGCTTGTATTCGCCCAGCTGCGAGCGGCTTGCCTGTTGTCAGAATCGGCGCATTCAGATCGAAACGTTCCTTAGCTGATTCAAAGGTGTGACCGATTCACCTTTCATTTCAACTGAACTTTTTTATTATTTTTAAGGAAGTTAAATTTTTAAATATTTTAAGTACTTTTTTATTTTTTTAATGACACGTCATCCAAACGGTGAAAAAATACCGATTCACAATTATTTTGAGAAACCGATTCACTTACTGAACCGATTTTAACGACATTGGTTTCACTGTCCTACTCATAGAAGGTGTAAATATGTAATTTCGGTTTAAAAAAAATGAATTTATTCACATCCATCCATCTGACATGTAGTGGGCTCACAGGCAATCATGAGACGCCCAATGTCATGCCGGCAACTTGTTTGCATTTCTTTTGTAATAGCCGCTCGCTTTTCATAAATTTACAGGAAAGCCATGCTCTGCCCTTCATGCTTCCCTGAACCTGCTGCTTGCGGAAGCAGATCAGGTCATGCTGAAAATGAGCGTTTTTGCTCATGCTGACATCGTGGCCATCCGATTTGAATTTTAAAAGCTCAAAAGTCAACAAAACCACGTGGCATTCATCCAAAATACAAACAGACGGCCACGATGTCCGCATGAGTAAAAACGCTCATTTTCAGCATGACCAGATCTGCTTCCATCCTTGCAGTGTTCCGAAAATGTGAAGTCTTAGCTCTTCTTACAGTCATTATCATTCTGGAGTCACATGTGAATTAAGAAATTGCTTGACAGTTCCGAATACATATATAAAAATAGAACGATTTACAAATACCCGTCCAGCTTTTTCCTTATTCACAAACACCCGCCTCACTTTTGAAACATTACCCATTACCAAAGGCCACCAGTTTACAAACTGATTCTCAAACACGTCTGTCCAAAATTTTAGTTCTCTATTAAAATTTTAACCAGCCTAGGGGATTGTTGTTGTTAAGGCTCAAAATTTTTTTTTAACCCAACTTGTTGGCCAAATAACTCTCTTTTGGATTAAGTTTTTGAGAAATGAATTTGGAAAGAAAGTTTGGTTTATGAAATTTATTTAGTCTCACATTTACCATCTTTTGAGAAACACAATGAGTTTAAAATGCATTAAATGACCGTACATTTAGGATAATTTGCCTCAATTTTTTAAAATTCTTATAATTTTTTATATTCTTCATATGTTCAAAATTATAAATATTTGACATCGTTAAGAGCCTTTACCTTTCACAACTACAAATGGAGGTCTTATTACAATAAAATTGTACCGCACGTAAGCTTGGTCCAACTCTTACTTAAATATAGAATTAGAGGTTATTTTATGTGGACCTCACAAACTCACATGAATTTATTTGTGAATTTTAAGTAAAACTAAAACCATCAAAATTGCAAATATCCTATGCTTTTGCATATGTTAATATTTCACATAAATATATTTGCAAAAAATCACTTAAATTAAAACCGCTAAAATTACATATATCATACATTTTCACATATAATTCATGATTTCACATAAATATTTTTGCGACAAGCCTACTAGTTTACAAAAATCCTTATGTTTTGCAAATGAATTGGGTACTTGTAATTTTAGTTGTTTCAGCGGTTATGCAAAACCATCAAATTTTTGCGAATCAATAGAATTTTCATAAATATATTTATGCAAATTTGTGAATTATATGCAAAAAAAGTATGATATATATAATTTTAGTAGTTTCAACATTTACCGTGGGCACGATAACTGGTACACCAGAGGGGTGTCCTTCCCGGTCCTCTCATACTAGGGAAAGCTCCTCTCAATGCTCTAACACCCACATCGAATATGGACCGCACTATCTCACGACATTCTGAACCCAGCTCATGTACCGCTTTAATGGGCAAACAACCCAATCCTTGAGGCATACTATCGCCCCAGGTGGCGAAGAGCCAACATCGAGGTGCCAAACCTTCCCATTGATGTGAACTCTTGTTTAAGTGAACACATGTTTAAGCAAATTTATGAAGTATTTACGATTTTAGTGGTTCAATTTTTTAAGTAGAATTTCTCATATTGTTATACAAATAACAATAAATGTAAGCAAATAGATATTTAAATCATCTTAACATTCAAATGATTTGAAAACATATAAATATAAAAATAATGACATTATATACAAATCATTCAACTGTGCATTCGGTTTAAACATTCAACTATGCTTTCAGTTTAAACATTCAAATCATTTAAACAATGACATTATATACAAATCAATGACATTCAAATGACTTTATATAAAAATTCATTCATAGAAACATTCAAATGACATTATATACAAATCAATGAGTTACAATGTTGATCTTTGAATATATATAAAAGAATAAAAAAATAATCAAATGAATTTTTAATATTGAGAATATTGTGATTTTCTCGATAGTAGTTTTTCAATGACCTTATTTGTTTTCTCCAGAAGATCAGTTTGAGTACATATCATAATCTCTTGAGTACATATCATATTCTTCAGCATGAGGATTTCTTCAAGTGCAAGATTCAACTCTCCATTCGATCCACTTACGATCTTTTTGTGATTCTCTCCAACTTTCTCCTTCTTCTAAAAGGCCCTCTTTGCCATTGAAAAATATGAAACCTGCTAGGCGATTACGAAATCATTGGTGGCACGTGCTATGGACAACAAGCCGATGTCTTCACTGCTTGAAGTTCAGAGACAAATACCTTAGGGTAATTCTTCGTTTGATTATTCATGGTATGTGATAGAAATTTGCCAATTGCGCAAGGGCGGCTAGTTAGTTGTTGAACAAACACAAACTGTCGATCAACTCGACTGTCCATTTAACATTCAACTTCATTCGTGTTGTGCAACCAAATATTCTTTCTCGCAATAACCTTCACCCTCACAACCATGTACAACGACATTCTCCTCCTCTAGTGCACCTTCATAGGAGCATCAGTTTAAGTGCATTTCTTTTATGGTTAAGCCTAAATACATGCATTTATTAAAAAAATATACAAAATATCAATAACAATATTTGGCATGTGACATGCAAGAACCAACCAATTTTTTTATCACAACCCTCTTTGTTGCATGGCCGACTCCATATTATGGCACATGAAAATTCATGAGCAATGTCACACATTTGAGGCCTTTTAATAGATATATGCTCCCATATCTAAACATGTATAACAAGAATTAATACACAATATATATCAAAACACAATATAAAAATAACTATAAATCAAAAGTTTAAATACAATCAAGAAATAAATACTTTCAATAACACCATCATAATGCTTTTATGAGGTCTACAATGTCCTCTTGGCTGAAATGGATCAGACCCTATGGATTGGATCTGAAACTTGGTTATGGTTTTGAGCATCATTCCATGCAGATGAGTAGCTAAAGTACTAGATTTTTCAAAATTGTGTATGCAACGTGGTTGGATCTGAGACACACCTTGAATCAATTAAATCTAATTGCAAGATGCGGTTGGATTTATTTTGGACAGAATTTGACAAGCCAACAAATCACCCCAGTCAAAAATGGATCTGGTACCATCTGATACATTTGTGTTTGGGCTACATTCAAGGTTCAAACCCATTGATAAAGCCACTCGCTGCATGCTAATAATTCGCACGCTATGTTTTGCTTCATGCAGCAAATAGACTGGATGCGGACTTTAGTGAAATCCAAAAGATTAACCAAAAGAAGTCGACCACCCTGTGGTTTGTTATGTGTTTGGATCTGGTCCAAACAAACAGATCCAAGTAGATAAGAAGGCTTTCAAAGCCTCAATCCTTGAATCTGATAATTTGGATTCGACTAGTGCACTAACAAAGAGCCATGCGTGCAGGATTGTCCCATTCTGGATCGTAGTTAGGAAGATGTGGGAGATTTGGATTAAACAGATATTTGAGGAGGCCAGAACGTGGAGAGACACGATGGTGCAGATTGTTCTCAATTATCTCTGTGCTGGTCATTGCGGGCCGGAAGCAGATTAGGTCATGCTGAACATGAGCGTTTTTGCTCATGCCGACATCGTGGCCCTCATGTTCAGCATGACCTGATCTGCTTCCTTGGGGACCACCTAATGAGGGCTGGGTAAAGATCAACGTTCACCTTATACATACAGGATTCAAAATCTTGGCAAGTGGGTTTCACGACAAAGATGTTATGCAGGAGGAATATATATATATATATATATATATATATATATATATATATATATATATATATATATATATATATATATATATATATATATATATATATATATGATGGATTGTTAGATGCTATGCACTGGAAATCCAATAAAATACTTTTTTAATATAATTTTTTTATTCTTCCAAAATATTTTATTTGTGGGTATTAATAAATTTTGGTCATGAGATGATCAATATCACATGAGGATAGACAACTCATTTATAAGGTTGATACAGTGTATGATGTTTTTATATTAGATATGAAATAACTATTTCTGGAGTCACCAAAGTGGGGACTTCACATCAACACATGGGTGCTTAATTGTATAGAACATGAGAAACTATCTTAAAAATGATTTACCATCATTCACAATTAGTAGATAATTGTTTTATAAACAAAAAGAGTTCAAAATATCCTTTGACCCGAGGAGCTTATTTATTAATAAGTATATTATATGATTATTTTAATTACACCTAAATAAGTTTTAATAAATTTATTGAAGGGTGTATATTGGATAATTAGTAAAATACTTGAAAAATAATAAGTATCCAATAAGGGGTCTAAAACCATTTTTGAGAATATCCAGCATTAAGGAAAGTATAATTCAGGTTAAAAAATATCTAAGCTTGGTAATTTGAAAAATAAAATTTTAAAAATATTTTATAAAATTATATATTTTAAAAATTATATCAATTTTTTATGATTTTTTTTATAAGATCTGATTAGTATGTTGAATTCTCACTGGGTAATCATATAAGCTATTTTGATACTAATTTTTTATTCCTAAAAGGCCTATATGGGATATTAAATTTTAGAGGGATGATTTTGAAAATATTTTTTTAGGAAAGGATTTATTGAAAGTATCTCGCATTTAGGGGCTTAACCATAATATGGATATCCCACAACACTTAATAGTAAAAATTAAAGTTCAATGAACCTAATTTGCATAAGCCTAAGAGAAAGATAACCTAAAAACATGTAGCTATCCTTTCTCTAAATCTAGCTACATGTGAGGGAAGCCCTATTAATAGGAGTGGTTGAGAGAGAAGAGGTACTTCCAAAGATTACCACGATTCATTTGTACTATTAGAGACGCTAAAGTTAAAAGGAATAACCGCATGAAGCTTTAAAATAAGTCAAAGGAAGCCATTGATGGGTCAAAGCTCCATTTGAGGTACATCACTATTACTTATTTAGGTTGTTTGATTTAAAATATTCATAAAGTTTGCTGAATTAAGGCCTCTTTGAACAATTCACAACTGCCACTTTGGGTTGGTTCCCAGAAGTTGATATGGATCTCCTCCCTTTTCCAAACCGATGGTATGTTAGACTGCTTGTCAGACCTAGGGATCATGAGTTGGGCCAGCCTAATGGTTGGATCATCTATTGTTACACCTTCTAGATTGTCCGATGTAGAAGGCTAAGAAATTGGATAAGTAGGGAGCCCTGGTATGGCAACAGACAGATATTGTAGTTGGAGCTCGACAGAAGCGAGAGGATCATACCTACGATTTTCGGGTCTTAGGACCAAAGGCTAACGTGTATGGGGTTCTGAACCTTTATTGATATAGAGAGAAAATAGCCTAAGGTTTTTCACGGTTATGATATAGGAGATACAAAGATAAACTAGGTTAATTGGCTAGTTAGGTAGGTGTGATTTGGGTTCGGTAAACCATTCAGGTAAGGATTTTGGCCCAGATCTGAAAGGACTTAGTTTAGATGTTTTTGGGTTAACTAAAACATGCATTAGGGTTTGATATAGGTTCTAGGGCATAGGGATATCAGACTGGGTTATGTAAGAGGCTGTTGAGGTCGAATAGGCCAAACTATGTGCTTTCTTGAATCGATAAGATGTGATTTTAGGTTTTTGGGTCTCGAAAGTAGGCAGAGATTCAGTTGAGGATGGGGTTAGTTCCATGAATTATGTGACAATCCTAAGAAGGTCTAAAAGCAATATGCATATTAAGGTAGGGTTAGGAAAGGTGCAGAAGGGCAGGAAAGATTTAACAACCCACAAAATGAAACTGCACAACTTTAACGGATGCAATCTTAGCCTAGAAAGCTTAGGTGACTATAGAGAAGGCTAGGAATTAGTCATAGGGTGTGAGAAGGGTCTATAGAGTGGAAAAATACTTGAGACACATCTTGAAGAAAGGTTGATTAGAATAACTATGACTGACAAAGCTCCTACGTCGATGCCCAAAGTGGAGATCACCTTGTTGCAAAGACATGGGTATAAGAAGGGCTTGGGCCCTTGGAAGGGATGAAGGACCAGCCTAGGGAGGCCCTGGTGTAAGACCCACAAATTTTCTAAGAAAAACTTAATACATGATGGAATTTCAAAATATACTTACATAGAACTATGTATACGTATATGTAGGTACATGTATATATGTATGTGTGTGCATATTTGCATGTATAAATATATATACATCATAATGAATATTTAATACCTAAGTTTTATTTAATTGCATAAAGAGTCACATGAATTGCTCAATCAAGAATTTTAAATGCCTAAGTTCTAGGTATTCTAAGAAATTCTGACAAGAATGTGAGTTTTAAGAAAAATTTCTAGGTTTTACCAGAATTTAGAAAGAGCAATTCAAAAACCCTAAGTGTAAATTTTTATAAAATGAAATTTGAATATGTGTTGTGTTTGGGATTGACCTGGAGAGCTCGAACCTAGGCCTGGCTCGACCTCACTGTGCGTCACCCATGTGAGGGAGCCTAGCTGGTCACGTTTGACCAAGCTGGGTAGTGGCCCTTTTGTAATAAAAAAGGTAAGTTTTAAAAAAAGGAAATTTGATTGGCCATGTGGGCAGCAGCCCCATGGTACCTTTGTAATATTCTAAAGTGGTCATTATGAGAGAGAATGCTCTTATTGGTTGCATGGGGCGGCAGCCCCATGGTATTTTTGAAAGAATTAAAAAGTAGTTTTGAAAAGAGGATGTTTATTGGAGTCCCTTGGGCTGCAATGCAAGAGTATTACACCCTTGTCGTCGCCCAGAAGGGTGTGAGATGCATCTTAGCCATTGATTTTTCTCAAGTGATCCTAGCCGTCCATTTTGCATGCAAGGTATAAAAACCTTTTTGAAAGAGAGAGAGGCCAAAAGTGGTGATTTTTCTTGAGCTCTCTCTCTCTCTCCTCTTCCACGAATTTTTAGATTTTGTATTGGGTGTGTGTGAGTTCTTTGTGAGAATCATCTTCAATCTAGAGAAGAGACCATCTTCTCCTCCTCCATCCGAAAGTAAGGTGAAATTTCCATTCCATTTTACCATTTTGTTTGGAAAATTATAGTATGAATGATTTGTATGAAGCATGAAGCCTTCAACCTCTTTTGCATCCGATGCATGCAAGGGGTTTTTTGCGGATTAGAGGTAGTTTTACGTTGTGTTTTTCTTTTTTTTTCATGCTTCGTTTCTTTTTCCCGTTGAGTTGGGTTCTTGTGGTTTTTTTGTGACTATATGGAGCTCCAACTGAAGGAAAAAAAGTGTTGTGGCTTGCTGGAATGCGCCCTTGCCGGGGTTGCGGTTCCGGTACCCTCACCTCCCTCTCTTTTGCTCGGTTTCTGCCTGCTACAGTAGCGCCCCCAACTCGGGCCAGCTGTAGCCTCCTTTTCTTCGGCCTAACACGGTCTAGACCTGTCAAGGGGTCCCTGGGCCGAGCAGGGTTCAGACAGAGGCATCTCGCCTTGCAGCCACACCGTGGCTGGCATCCGGTTGCCTGCTGCAACCGGGTTGCAGCAGGTGTGCTGCGTCCTAGTGCAAGCCGTGGGCCTGCATCATTTTCAATTGCCTGGGTTGTTCGTTGCAGCCGCGACCTACACCCAATTTGGGTTAGGTCATGGCTGCCGCGCGTTGACCCCAAAGGGGCAGCGTGCTGGCAGTTTTGTTGGACCTTTGTTAGTACCATGTTGTCGCGTCATGACAGCAGGGAGGGGGTCAATGACCTGCAGGTTGCTGCTCATTTCAGGTGCCCCACCTGCAGCTGGTCATGACCTTTGTTTTGTTGTAGCCGTGGGTGGTGCGGCACTTTCGTTGCAACTACCCATGTCGTGACTGTGACATGTGGTCCCTCTCATCAACCTGGCTTGAGTGTCATTAAAGTGCGATCTCCAATGTTTGAATCTTCGCAAAAGAAAAGCATGCAAATGTAATTCTCGCAAGCATGTTTCGTAGGTTATCGCACATCACTTGCACATCATAACACGTGCATAAGAATCCTTCATTAAATTGCGTATGAATGATGGCGCAATGCATTGCGATTATGCGAATCGGCTTTGCGCTTAAGAGCTCCTAATGCGATGCATAATGGTGTGTGATGTGGCACATGAAATGTAAATGCTTATATTGTCGTAACTTATGAAAATGCATATTTGCTTACGTATCGTTAGTTGTTGACCATTGACAATTTGCACTCACACATATTTTCAAGAATGTAATTACAAATTATATATGATATGCATAGATGCTACAAATTGACATATTTTTATGTGTGAAAAGATAATGGAAACATGTTGTATATCATTGCACTCGCACTTTGGCACACCATGTCACTAGACTCAACTATTGATTACTTGTCATCAAGTATCGTAGTTTGTTCTCGTGCGCTATTCATATTTGTCTAATGTATTACACGTGGTTAATACATGAATGCATGTCGAACACTACACACTTGATGTGTTCTGACAAAGATTTGGGGACGGACACCATTTTAGGGTATTAGCACATTTTTCAATTGATATTGTTGAACTCCATATGAGTTGCATTGGGCGATTATCACACCTTCGTGAGTGAGCTCACATGTCGTAATACCCTTAAGACATAAAATGGTGTTATGTCACCTTCACCGATGAAAGGCTCCTCTTGACTTTGTTGTATTAAAGCATGTGAATGGGCGGGCTAGATCTTTGTACATTGTTCGTGTTGCCTTGCAGAGAACACAAGGCCAATGGGCCTAAGTACCTCAGAATGAGGGAATGTTGCTATAAGTCTCACTGCCCGGTTGCCCATTTTACAAAATAGTTCGACTTGAAGAATGTAGATTGAAATATGTTACCTATGTGAGTTTCCTTCGTGTACCTGAAAGAATATGCAAGAAAGAACATAAACAGAAAACTATCACATATTGACTCTGACTTACCAGTTATACTTATTTTTTTATGTTAGAAATGTGTAGTTACATGTGCTTTCCTTTTTAGTACATAACTTGTTATATGTTTCTATAGATGTCTTACTTTGGTTAAATGTTTCTAACTGTCTCGTCATGATGTACATAGCTTTTTTCATTGCTACTTTTGCTAGTTCTCGTACTTGTCACACGATGCACATATGCTCACATGCACATATATGTTGGTTGCATATTTCTAGCAGTTTCATCATGTTAGCCGTAGTTCTGTTACATACTTTTGATTCATGTCATAACTTATATCATGTTCATGTGCTTTTCTGAAAATGATATATTATGAATGGTTTATCTCACCAACTTGCAAGACTACTGACCCCATTTTATGGGGATACAGGTTGTGCGATGGGGCTCGAAGTGCTACGAGGATTGGATCTCACACTTCTAAAACTTCTCACGATTCTGGCAGTTATTTGGGGGAATGTTCCATCTTTTGAGAGACACTTTGTAAAAAAATGAATTGTACATCTTTTTGTCTCATTTTGTAAACCAATGGCAATTTGCTATTTCTACTTGTTGGTTCATCCTATAACCCCCTCAGAATTTCTAATTGTTTTCCCTTATGGATTTTCGCTTTATGCAATATTTAAAAAAAAATTACTCTAAAAATCTATGGATTTTCCAAGTTGGGATTTTGGGGCATTACAGATTTGGTATAAGAGCAGTGTTTTAGAAGTATGATCCAAGACTTAGTGTACATCAACCATCGCACTGTAAGTATACCTGACTTAGTAGATTAGTTGATTTTTGTTGTATTTTACTTTCAATTGCATGATTTGCGTTCTCTTGCATAATTTGAAATGTATGTTTTATTGGTTGTCATCGGATGCGAGACACAACCTGGTGCTTAAAGCCTTATATGATTTGGCTCAAGGCATTGAGAGCCTGAACCAAGCGGTTCAGACTGTCATGCGAGTCATGCAAGTATTTGCCAATCGTGCACCTCTTTGTGCGAGAGGTAAGATGTAACACGTGGGGCGAATCTGTCCCCGTGAACTAAGTGTATTGTGGTTTGAGAGAGCACTTACAAATTGAGTGCTAGTTAAAGTTTGGTGTAGAGTTCCAGAAAGGTAATGCTGTTACGCTTGATGATATGGTTTTCCAAGCTACACTACAACAAAGTAGTAGATTAGCGACGACCACATTCCGTCGCTAATCCGTCGCTAATCCGTCGCTAACATGGTTAGCGACGGATTAGCGACAACGAGGCGACAGTATGCTTACGTCGCGAATATTTCGACGCTAACTGGTGACGGAATTATTCCGTCGCCAAGTCCGTCGCTAATTGCGACGGAATAACGAGCACTATATTCCGTCGCCAATCCGCCGGTACTAAACGGCAACCGTGGCTTGGCGACGGATTTAATTCCGTCGCTATGCCGTCGCTAGATTAATATGAATAGCGACGGATGGTTCCGTCGCTAATCCGCCGCAAACACGAAAAAAAATTAAAAAAAAATTATTTGAAAATTAATTACCGAGAACTGTACAATTTCTATTTCCTGTACAATTTATATTTCCTGTAAATAAAAAACAAACCACACAAAAAAATTCATATAACAAGTATCTACAACAATTAATCGTTCCACCTTAAAATTAAGAAGTTTAATTATTTACAATTCAACAATTACAATTAGGAAAAATAAAAAAAATAGAACTTCTTCAACACAGTCCTCTAATCATCGCCAAGATTTTGTGTGTCTTCTTGTTCATTGTCTTTATCTGTCCCTTCAGCTCCACTACCCTGATTATCGCTAGTAGCCTACACAAGAAAAGAACAGTCAGTATTGATAAACAAAATATAATGAAATAAATTACACACTATATGTGATTCTATCATGTGCTCATGTGTGATCTAAGGCAATAAAAAAACTCTATATGTGATTCTATCATGCTCATATGTGTGCTAAGGCAGTAAAAAAATTGAATATGTGATTATAGCATGTTCATATGTGTTCTAAGGCATCTAAAAAAACTCTATATGTGATTCTACCATGCTCAGATGTGCTTTAAGGCAGGCAAAAAACTATATATGTGATTCGATCATGCTCGTATGTGTGCTAAGGCAGTCAAAAAATTGAATATGTGAATATAGCATGCTCATACGTGCTCTAAGGCAGGCAAAGCAACTTTATATGTGATTCTATCATGCTCATATGTGTGCTAAGGCAGTAAAAAAATTGAATATGTGATTATAGCATGTTCATATGTGTTCTAAGGCATCTAAAAAAACTCTATATGTGATTCTACCATGCTCAGATGCGCTTTAAGACAGTCAAAAAAACTATATATGTGATTATACCTGAGAGGGATCTGGAATCGAAGATCCCCTATCCTGAACAACGGCCTTGATCTCATTTCGGAGAAAGGGGGCGACGGTGTATTGGAAGTAGTTATTCAGTGATTCATTAATGATCTCGCGTACATCATCACTGAAAAGAATAGTCGGCTGCTTGGAGCTTATGTCAGCGCAAGAAGTCGGTGAGCCGTAACTGGAAGAACCAATAACTGGTGAAGTGTTCATATTACTCCCAAACCCGAACACGCGTCCTTTTTTGGGTTCACCTGCTGCAGTCACCCATGCTGTAGGATCAAATGATGGATGCTGAGTAGCGTCTTCGCCATATCGCTCTACCATCTGTTGCTCATATGCCTCCTACAAAATAATGTTTAAAGTATTCATTAATAATTAATTATAACATTATGATAACTTGCATATATATTGCAATGATTATTAATAGAATTAATACATACCGTTGTCGTTCTCGCCTTCTCTGATACGAAGACTCCCGTGGTCTTCCGTTTATGTGTTTCTACAAACACATCCTTATATGGTACACTGCCTCCTTTTTCTGCTTCCTGCGAAGTTAAATGACAAAAGATTTAGTACACAAGTTTGCAACAATACTTATAAAATTAATATTATATATTGATGAGTTACCATTTTCTTTAGGTGGCTCCCAAATGTCTTAGATCCACCTGTGTGTAGATGGGCTTCGGGCATCTTCGATCGATTTTGTGAAGCCTTCGCAGAGCGATTTTTAAATGCATCTCCCGCCCACTTATCGCACATTTCATCCCAGTAATCTCTCCTGATAGTAATAGGACCATGGCCCTTCCACAGTAATGGATCATCTACTACGTCAGATGCTTTTTTTGCTGTAGTCTTCATAATGTGCAGCATGTCTGCAAATCGATTGGCAGCCACCTTCTGCCACACCTTCCTTGCATCATTTTCTTCCATCGTAGTTGCGAAGCAATTCGAAGCCTATAAATATTTTCAGAAAGTTAGTAGACATTGCTTAAATAAATTAAATATGAAACACATTAACTATGAGGAACAACTGTATACCATGAATGAGGACCACAATATGTCTAACACCTCATTTGGGTACTCTTTCCATTGAGCAACTGGTCCTGGTAGATGTTGAAGAAGTGAATTCCTAATCTCCCGTACTACTTCTTGTGGCTCAAACCTCGTGCTGCACATAAATTGTTACACAGTAAATATCAATATAAAATATTTAAAAGATATGCAATAATTGAAAACAAAATACTTACGGTCGATTATCGATATACACTATTCGAATGAGTCTTCTTGTGCCAGCCTGAGAAGACCCTGTTTCCTGTGTTGGTTGTTGACTTGTGTGATCAACTGGTGTAGGTGGGTTGTGTACAGGCGCAACATCATCTGTAAAAAAATACATTAGAAATTCTCAGAATGTGCATTTGAACTAATCAAGCATCTAATTAGTTATATGATATACCTATCACAGAAGCCCGTGAAGATGAAGGTTGAGCCTGACTACTACTGGATGAGCGACCACTATAACCTCCACGAACCATATTCTAACAAATAACATATGTCATACAATACATTCAAATAATTCACATCAAGTATTACAATGCATTCAAGTCATTCACATCAAGCATTGCAATGCATTCAAATAATTCAAATCATTGACATCAAGTATTGCACTAATTCAAATCATTCGTTAATTGCATAAATTATAATACATTCAGATAATTGAAATCATTCACATCAAGTATTACAATGCATTCGAATCATTCGTATCAAGTATTACAATACATTCAAATAAAATTTTTAATCATTCACACCAAGTATTGCAATACAACTCACATCAAGTATTACAATGCATTTAAATAGAGGTTTGTAGTATAAGATTTTGCTCACTAGCTTGAGAATTCTTCCTCGTCACTAGTTTGACTTTCTTCTTCTTCTTCTTCTTCTTCTTCATTGTTTGCCCATCCACTTGGTACATCATTTGGATCACATTCCTCTATGAATATTTCATCGGCCAATGGAGATATGATATGCATATCATGCGCAACATCGTAACCATAAGCGAAGTCACAGACATCATCTGATTGATAGTAATCACTGTCTTCAGCTAACTCATCTTCCTGTAACTGATCATACTCGAGGTATAGTTTGGATTTCACCTTGCAAACTGCCCACCATTCATTTCTATCTGACTTTTTTATACTCGGATATGAAGTATAATAAACTTGTTGAGCTTGCGAGGCTAATATGAATGGTTCATATGTTCCAAACCTGGATTTATGATTCACCTCCACAATGCCTGAAGCTTTGTCAAGTCTTGTTGCAGTTGGATCAAACCAATGACACTTGAATATCGTAACCCTATTATTCATGCCTAAGTAAGTCAACTCCATTATTTCCTCTATAACACCGTAGTAATCATGTTCATTTTCACCGTAGCTGCTACCCTTGACACACACGCCACTATTTATCGTTGATTTATTTATACCGTAGTCTTTTGTATGGAATCGATAACCATTTACGATATACCCGTTGTAGCATTGCACAACTTTTGTCGGACCATTTTCTAAATCACATATTCCTTGATCTTTAACATCACCATTCCGAACCTACGCACAAACATAAACAATGATTGTGATCACGATCAATTAAGTAACTTAGTGTTGTTTATAAGTACAAAATTTATGTTAGCTTCTTTACCAACTGTTTCAACCACTCCACAAACTTAGTTTCACGTTCTTTTTGTACTTCTGCATCAGTGAGATGTGAAACTTCATTTTGCAACTCCAGATCAAATCGTCTGCAAACCACAAATACTTATATTACCGAGTCATGTATCCACATATAGAACATAAAAGGATTTATAATTGAGTTGCATATACATATACTTACTTGATGTATGGGTCGATCGCTGAGCAATTAAAAAGAATATAGATGTGTGTTGCATCTTGCTCTCGATCTGTCAATAGCCTTGATCGGCAACTACCAAATGCATGCCCAAGTGGTTGAAATATCGACAGCTTGTCAGCTACAGTTACTTGTTCTCCATCATCGTTACGGGGCGGGCATGTGTAACGTGTTGGAATATGAGGTTCGAAGTACATAGATGAGAAATTTGAAATCTCTTCTAAAGTGTACGCCTCACAAATAGAGCCTTCTACTCTTGCTTTATTACGAACCTTTTTTTTTAGGTCGAACATGCATCTGACAAGAATATACATTTCAAATTTTAAATATCTGTCATTAAAGAGACAAATATAAAAAAACATATACCTTTCAAATGGGTACATCCATCGATATTGCACAGGGCCACCAACCCTTAGTTCATATGGCAGATGTATGATCAAATGTTCCATAGCATCGAAAAATGTTGGCGGAAATATCTTTTCTAACAGACAAACAATGGTGATGACAGAGTCCTCGAGATTCTTTACATCTGATACAACGACCTCCGATGCGCACAATGTTCTGAAAAATCCGCTCAACACAGACAATACCCCCCATATAGGTTTGTCTAACATATCATGGAATGCTAGGGGTATCAATCGTTGCATAAAGATATGACAATCATGGCTCTTCAACCCATATAACTGTCCATCGTCAATCTTCACAGCCCGAGCAATGTTAGAGACATATCCATCTGGAAATCTCAGTTGTCTCAACCATTGACATACATGTTTTATTTGATCAGGTCCAAGCACGTACTTTGCCTTTGGTTTCAATACTTTGCCATTATACTCTTTGAGTTCCAATTCTGGTCTTTTACATATTAATTTTAAATCCATACGGGCCTTCGGATTATCCTTCGTTTTTCCTTTAATATTCATTACTGTATTGAACACATTATCAAACACATTTTTCTCTACATGCATCATATCCAAATTATGTCGTATCAATAGGGTCGGCCAATACGGTAGTTCCCAAAAAATAGATTTTTTCGTCCAATTGTGATCCTTCCCAAAACCACGGAAGGGTGTAGGACTGCGGGCATCTGTTAATACATCTGGAAAGTATCGCAATCTTCTTAGAATCTCTATGCCAGACAATCTTGAGGATGGACCTTCCGTTTCGGTTGTGCCTGCTGTAAATGCATTCTTTTGACGTCGGAACGGATGATCGCTGGGTAGAAATCGACGATGACAATCAAACCAGCAAGGCTTCCTTCCATGCCTCAATCTAAAAGCTTTGGAATCCTCCATGCAGTACGGACAAGCCAACCTCCCATGTGTGCTCCAACCAGATAACATACCATATGCAGGGAAGTCACTGATTGTCCATAGAACAACGGCCTTCATGTTGAAATTTTGTTTTTTGTGGGCATCATACGTGGTAACACCGTCATCCCACAGTACTTTTAATTCATCAATCAATGGCCTTAGATATACATCAAGATTTTGGCCAGGTGAGGTCGGACCAGGGATCAACAGAGACAAGAAAAGATTTGGACGTTTTATACACAAGCTTGGTGGAAGGTTGTATGGAGTTACAAATACTGGCCAGCATGAGTATGGAGTTGATCTACCCTCAAATGGATTAAATCCATCTGTACATAGACCGAGTCTAACATTTCGCACTTCCATTGTGAAGTTCTGATGAGTACGATCAAAGTGCTTCCAAGCTTCAGCGTCAACAGGATGCGTGATCTTGTTTTCATCGTGTCAAACTTTATTTGCATGCCATCTCATGTGTTTAGCTGTCCTTGAAGACATATACAATCGCTGCAATCTAGGAGTGATAGGAAAGTAGCGGAGCGACTTGTATGAAACTTCCTTTGATCTCGTGCTACCATTGCCTCTTGTCTTTGGCTTGAACCGAGGATGCCCACATGACGGGCATGATATGTCATTTTCCTGCTCCTTGAAATACAACATGCAGTGATTTGGACAAGCATCAATCTTTTTGTAACCCATACCTAGAGCGTTCACCATAACTTTCGCACGATAGAAATTTTGTGGCAATTTCTCATCTTTAGGCAACATACTCTTCACAATCATGCACAAACGGTCAAAACATGATTGACTCAAATTATACTCGGACTTCAAATTCATTAGTTGAAGAACTGCAGACAAGATAGTGTGACTCTCACAACCGTTCCAAAGTGGCTCATCAGCATCTCTAAGTAAATCATAAAATCTACTAGCTGCATCGTTTGGTGATTCTTCATCTACGGCAGTTCTTACATCACTAGAACTCATAGCAGAACCCAGTTCTGTTCCTGCAGCATCAAATATCAAATTCGTATATGGATTATCGTGCACCACATTCACCCGTGCATCAAAATTGTTTCTAAATTCTTCTCCATGAAACATTCAGTTCTGATAATCACTCACAAAACCCTTCCTGTATAGGTGAAGTCTAACGCCATGAGGTTCTACAAATCGATTATTCTTACAAATCTTGCAGGGACACCTAATCCGACCTGTGGGATCTACCGTACTGACACTTGCCGTTGCAAATTCAATAAAACTGTCGACACCATCTATATATTCATGCGATAACTCATTGTCCACTATCCTACGGTACATCCATTCACGGTTTGCAGTCATTCTGTCGTATGATGTTACGAATAGTATCCTAACCAGTTAAAAGAGAACCATCAGAATGCTATGATGAAGAAAATATCAAATTTATCATGCAATATATGATGTCATACAATCACAAGAATTATGATGCATGCATTGATAACTTAATATTTTCATGTGCAAACTGTTCATGACACGATACATTCATTTGAAGCATGCTTTCAGTATACAATTTCACATGGAAGACATAATCAAATTGAAAGTAACTACATGTAAGCATGGATACAATCACATCAAACATTGTAATACATCGAAATAATTCATATCAAACAAATGTCAAACATGTACCTGCAGCAAACACACTTCAATATCCCACTAACTACTACCATGCATAGCATGGACTCCGTACTCCAAAAATAAGAACACTTCCATATTCATACATTAAAATCATGCTCAGCATGATCTCCGAACTCCAACAAAGCAGTCCTAGATATCAACAACTAAGTGAGTGTGTGAACAATAAAGTGTTACATTCAATAAATTAAATAACATGTGATGCGCTTGCATCACTTACCACGATTTGCATTATTTTTGTCACTTACTTACCACGGGTGGTGGGGCACAAGCGAGTTTTGTTGAGAAATCTGCAAAAAAAATGATGTTTTAAAATGAAGTCACCATGAAAAAAAACTCACTCTAAACAAATGATTTATAAAAAGGACACGCCTGTTTATAAACTAATTGGTTGGCCATATATGGTTAAAAAAAAAAGGTTAAAATATTTATCTCTTATTCCAATAACAAAAGAACGTAAGAGTGGATATTAACAATGAAGGAAAAGGAGTAATTCTATACACCAAGTGGCTATTGAATTTTATCATGGATAAGCAGGCACTACAATGTAATAATCTAAAAGTTGAGCTAGTTTTTGCAAACAGAGTGCATAGGCTTTTGTAATTTATTCAAATAAAATAAAAACATCTATTTAGACTCTTATTTATGGTTCTTAAGGCTTGTTTGATGGTTCTAAAAGCTCTAATCAAATCCAAGAAAACCCTAATCAAATTAACTATAAAATGCCCTAATTTTTAAATTTTGATTCAAAGCCCTAATAAAACAAAATCAAATAAAAAACCATAATTAAATTAACTACAAATAGCCTTAATTTAAGAAATTTGATTCAATTGCCTAATAAATGAAAATCAAAATAAAAAATCCTAATCAATGAAAATCAAAGAAAACTAAACAATGAAAATAAAATAAAAACCCTAATTTCTGAAAAAAGAAAAAGAAGAGCAAGAAACCAGGGGGTCGACCCCCTGCCGGACACGGCAGGGGGTCGACCCCCGGCCGGACATCAAAAGGGGTTGACCTCCTGCCGAACACGGCAGGGGGTTGACCCCCTGCCGGACAAGGCAGGGGGTTGACCCCTGGCCGGACACGGCAGGGGGTCGACCCCGGCCGGACACAGCAGGGGGTTGACCCCCTGCCGGACATCAAAAGGGGTTGACCCCCTGCCGGACACGGCGGGGGGTCGACCCCCGGCCGGACACGGCAGGGGGTCGACCCCCTACCAGGGTTGACCCCCGGCCGGACACGGCAGGGGGTCAACCCCCGGTCGGACAGGGCAGAGGATTGACCCCCGGCCGGACACGGCAGGGGGTCGACCCCCGGCCGGACACGACAGGGGGTCGACCACCTACCGGGGTCGACCACCTGGCGGAGTCGACCCCCTGCCGGAAAACGCAGGGGGTCGACCCCCAATCCATTTAACGGTGTACCTGTGGTTGCTCTGGGCAGCGGCGGCGACAGCGGAAGGTTGACGGAGATCGACCTCCGGCGAACGGTGGGGGCCGGCAGAGAGGTCGACGGGATGTATAGGGCGGCCGAAGGAAGAGGGCGGCAAGAGGGAGAGGGCGGCAGGCGGGAGCAGCGAAAGGAGAAAGGAAAAAGAGGGCTGGGATTAGGGGTAATGCGACATTTAGCGACGTCTTAGCGACAGATTAATTCCGTTGCTAAGCCATCGTAATTCAAAAAACGAAAAGGCGACATAAAATATTCCGTCGCCTAGGCCGTCGCTATTTTGCGACGGAATTTTAGCCGTCGCAATTCCGTCGCTAACTGCCGTATTTATTGCGACAAAATATTCTCTCGCACAATCCGTCGCTACGTAGCGACGGATTTTGCGAGGGAATATAATCTGTCGCTAGTTTCGTAAAATTCTACAAATATAGCGACGGATTCATTTCTCTCGTTAATCCGTCGCTAAGTAGCGATGATATAACTCCGTTGCTAAATTTCGTCGCTAATCAACTGTTTTTTTGTAGTGCTAGTTCGTGCCAACTCCTGTGAGAGTTGAAGTTTTTGATCTAAACTCAAAGACTATTTGCATATTTCACTGATTTCTCCTTAAAATACAACAGTTTCACTTCCTCGTTCCACATTACCTAAGCGAAGATGATTGATGGATTATAACGACTACTGAAACTATTACACCAATCATATTAAAGATGATGTTGTTTTGATAGAAGTCGTCTGATGAGATACTGAGTTAGTGATTCCTTTTGTTTTCCAACTACGTTGGATGTGTTTGTAACCCTATCAGTAATGAAGGGTATATTTCAGATGTGATCTTTCGGACAGAAGGCTAAAGCCTTCTCTATGTCAGTTGAACCTTTGAATTTATCCCGTTGGAGGATACTGTAGATCCCCAGTTGTTCTTGGTGATGAGAACATACAAATATGCGCTTAACAAATTGCTTGTGAGTTGCCCTTGATGGCAGTCGACTCCTGAGAGGGTCATAGACAAGGACAATATAATACCAAAGTACGAGGTGTTATTGTTTTTGAGAAAGCACTGTAGGAGTTCTTGTTCCCAGCCACCGTCTGAGGGGATCGTGGTATGCTAAGCATGGTTGGCTCGGGTGGTGATTCCCGGTGATGCCAGCAATGCCATTAGAGTGGTGATTCTCTAATAAAGTTGTTGAAGTGTAATTCTTCAATAATACCGTTAGGGTGGTGATTCTCTAACGATGTCATTAGGGTGGTGAATCTCTAATGAGGTGACTAAAGTGGTGATTCTTCAGCAATGCCGTTAGAGTGGTGATTCTCTGACGATACCATTAGGGTGGTGATTCTCTAATGAAGCTATTAAAGTGGTGATTCTTCAACAATGTTGTTAGGGTGGTGATTCTCTAACGATGCCATTAGGGTGGTGATTCTCTAATGAGATGGTTAAAGTGGTGATTCTTCAACAATATCGTTAGAGTGGTGTTTTTCTGACAATGTCATTAGGGTGGTGATTCCCTAATGAAATGGCCGAAGTGATAATTCTTCAACAATGCCATTAGGATGTTGATTCTCTAACAATATCATTAGAGTGGTGATTCTCTAATAAAGTGGTAACTCTTCAATGACACCGTTAGGGTAGTGATTCTTCAACAATGGCGTTAGGGTGGTGATTCTCTAATGATGTCATTAGAGTGGTGATTCTCTAATGAAGTGGTGACTCTTCAATGATGTCGTTAGGGTGATGATTCTCTAACAATGTCATTCGAGTGGTGATTCTCTGGATAGTGTAGTTAGAGTGACAATTCTCTAATGTTGGTCGTCTAGAATGGTGATTTTCTGGCGATAGCGGCCTTATGTGGTGTCGCTTGAGGTCGTTCAAAAAATATTTACATTTATAGACTGAGACAGTACACAAATGAATTTTATTGTGGCACTGCTTGTATTGTGTATCATACAACTAAGAAAATCCATGACCATTCTGTTGGTCAAAGTGTGTTGGCAACACCGTAGCATTGAAGAATGCACGTGGGAGCTTAAAGCGAGTATGAAGGAAAACTATCCTGACCTTTTTGTTGTTTGATATTTGTGATTTCGCGGACAAAATCCTTTTTAACGAGGGTAGGATGTAAGACCCACGATTTTTTTGAGAAAAACTTAATACATGATAAAATTTCAAAATATACTTACATAGAACTATGTATATGTATATGTAGGTACATGTATATACGTATGTGTGTGCATACTCGCATGTATAAATATATATACATCGTAATGAATATTTAATCTCTAAGTTTTATTTAATTGCATAAAGAATCACTTGAATTGCTCCATCGAGAATTTTAAATGCTTAAGTTCTAGGTATTCTAAGAAATTATGACAAGAATGTTAGTTTTAAGAAAAATTTCTAGGTTTTACTGGAATTTAGAAAGAGCAATTCAAAAAACCTAAGTGTAAATTTTTATAAAATGAAATTTTAATATGTGTTGTGTTTGGGCTTGACCTGAAGGGCTCGTATCTAGCCCTGGCTCGACCTCAGTGGGCTTCACCCATGTGAGTGAGCCTAGCTGGTCATGTTTGACCAAGCTGGGTGGTGGCCCCTTTGTAATAAAAAAGGTAAGTTTTAAAAAGAGGAAATCTGATTGGCCATGTGGACGGCAGCCCCATGGTACCTTTGTAATATTCTAAAGTGGTCATTATGAGGGGGAATGCTCCTATTGGTTGCATGGAGCGGCCGCTTCATGGCATTTTTGAAAGAATTAAAAAGTAGTTTTGAAAAGAGGATGTTGATTGGAGTCCCTTGGGCGGCAATGCAAGAGTATTACACCCTTGCCATCGCCTAGATGGGTGTGAGATGCATCTTAGCCATTGATTTTTCTCAAGTGATCCTAGCCATCTATTTTGCTTGCAAAATATAAAAAACTTTTTGAAAGAGAGAGAGGCCAAAAGTGATAATTTTTCTTGAGCTTTCTCTCTCTCTCTCTTCTCTCCTCTCCTCTTCCACGAATTTTTGGATTTTGTATTAGGTGTGTGTGAGTTCTTTGTGAGAATCATCTTCAATCTAGAGAAGAGACCATCTTCTCCTCCTCCATTCGAAAGCAAGGTAAGATTTCCATTCCATTTTACCGTTTTGTTTAGAAAATTATGGTATGCATGATTTGTATGAAGCATGAAGCCTTCAACCTCCTTTGCATCTGATGCATGCAAGGGGTTTTTGGTGGATTAGAGGTAGTTTTACGTTGTGTTTTTCTTTCTTTTCCATGCTTCATTTCTTTTTCCCGTTGAGTTGGGTTCCCACAGTTTTTTTGTGATTGTGTGGAGCTCCAGTTGAAGGAAAAAAAATGGTGTGGCTTGCTGGAACGCACCCTTGTCGAGGTTGCAGTTCTGGTACCCTCACCTCCTCTTTTGCTCGGTTGTTGCCTGCTACAGTAGCGCCCCCAACTCAGAATGGTTGTAGCCTCCTTTTATTTGGCCTGGCACAGTCTAGATCGAGTCTGGTCCAGACCTATCAAGGGGTCTCTAGGCCGAGCAGGGTTCAGACAGAGGCATCTCACCCTGCAGCCACATCGTGGTTGGCATCTGGTTGCCTGTTGTAATAGAGTTGCAGCAGGTGTGTTGCGTCCTAGTGCAGGCCACAGGCTTGCATCATTTTTGGTTGTGACAGGGTCACAACGAGTATGGACACCCCGGACCAGACCTTACTCATGGTCTGAGCAATTCCATCACAGCTCTGGACCAGTCAGTCCAGACCTGGGCTGTTCATTGCAGCTGCGACCTGCACCCAGTTTGGGTTAGGTCGTGACTGTCGTGCGTTGACCCCAAAGGTACAACGTGCTGGCCATTTTGATGGACCTTTGTTAGTACGCTATTGTCGCATCATGGCAACACGGGGGGGGGGGGTCAATGAGCTGCAGGTTGCTACTCATTTCGGGCACCCCACTCGCAGCTGGTCACGACCCTCATTTCATTATAGTCGTGGGTGGTGCGACACTCTCGCTGCAACCTTGTAGGCAGCAGCTACCCATGTCGTGGTTGTGACATGTGGTGCCTCTCATCAAACTGGCTTGGGTGTCGTTGAAGCACTATCTCTAATGTCTAAATCTTCGCAAAAAAAAAGCATGCAAATGTAATTCTCGCAAACATGTTTCGCAGGTTATCGCATATCACTTGCACATCATTACACGTGCATGAGAATCCTTTATTAAATTGCGTATGAATGATAGCGCGATGCATTGCTATTATGCGAATCGGCTTTATGCTTAAGGGCACCTAATGCGATGCATAATGGCATGTGATGTGGCGCGTGAAATGTAAATGCTTATATTGTCGTAACTTGTGAAAATATGTATTTGCTTACGTATCATTAGTTGTTGACCAATGACACTTCGCACTCGTAAATATTTTCATGAATGCAATTACAAATTGTATGTGACATGCGTAGATGCTACAAATTTATATATTTTTATGTGTGCAAAGATAATGGAAACATGTATATCATTGCACTCACACTTTGGCACACCATGTCACTAGACTCAACTATTGCTTACTTGTCATCAAGTATTGTAGTTTGTTCTCGTGTGCTATTCATATTTGTCTAATGTGTTACACATGGTTAATACATGGATGCATGTCGCACACTACACACTTGATGTGTCCTGACAAAGATTTGGGGACGAACACCATGTTAGGGTATTAGCATATTTTTCAATTGATATTGTTGAACTCCATATGAGTTGCATTGGGCGATTGTCCCACGTTCGTGAGTGAGCTCACGTGTCGTAATACCCTTAAGACATAAAATGGTGTTATGTCACCTTCACCGATGAAAGGCTCCTCTTGACTTTGTTGTATTAAAGCATGTGAATGGGCAGGCTAGATCTTTGTACATTGTTCGTGTTGCCCTGCAGAAAACACAAGGCTAATGGGCCTAAGTACCTCGAAATAAGGGAATGTTGCTATAAGTCTCACTGCCCGGTTGCCCATTTTGCAAAATTGTTTGACTTGAAGAATGTAGATTGAAATTCGTTACCTATGCGAGTTTCCTTTGTGTACCTGAAGAAATAAGCAAGAAAGAACATAAACAGAAAACTATCACATACTGACTTTGACTTACTAGTTACACTTGTTTCTTTATGGTAGAAATGTGTAGTTACATGTGCTTTCCTTCTTAATACATAACTTGTTATACGTTTCTATAGATGCCTTACTTTGGTTAAATGTTTCTAACTGTTTCATCATGATGCATATAGCTTTGCATTGCTACTTTTGCTAGTTCTCGTACTTGTCACACGATGTACATATTCTCACATGCACATATACTTTGGTTGCATATTTCTAGCAATTTCATCATGTTAGTCGTAGTTCTGTTTCAAACTTTTAATTTATGTCATAACTTCTATCATGTTCATGCTTTCTTGAAAATGGTATATTGTGAATGGTTTATCTCACCAACTCGCAAGAGTACTGACCTTTTTTATGGGGATACAGGTAATTGATAGGTTGTGCGATGGGGCTCGATGTGCTGCGAGGATTGGATCCCGCACTTCTAAAACTTCTCACGATTCTAACAGTTTTTTGGAGGAATGTCCCATCTTTTGAGAGACACTTTGTAAAGAAATGAATTGTACATCTTTCTGTCTTATTTTGTAAACCAATGGCAATGTGTTGTTTCTATTTGTTGGTTAATCCTGTAACCCGCTCAGAATTTCCAAGTGTTTTCCCTTATAGATTTTTGCTTTGCGCAATATTTCAAAAAAATTTACTCTAAAATCTATGGATTTTCCAAATTAGGATTTTGGGGGCGTTACACTGGTCTCCACGTGGATCAAAGAAAGGAGAGAAGGAGACATGACAAAGGAGTGAGAGTAGAGAGAGAATAAGTAGAGGAGAGAGAGATAAAGACGTAAGGGGAAGGGATGTCTGAAAGAGAGAAGGCGACTAGAGAGAGAAAACCTTGATAATCATATTATAAAACAATGGTTAAAAGAGGTTCTCTAGAGCTCTATTTATAGCATGAATGTCTGGAGTAAAGTCCTAATCTAACAATGGATTCAACTAATTCAGAAGCCACATAAGAGTCATACAGTGAAACAAAAACTACACTAGAGAGGATTCTAGAGTCTGTCTTTGATATGACTCCACATATGTCTAAAATCATAAAAAACAATTGAGTTGATCTAATTGAACTCTAGACTTGCAGGGTAAGTAGGAGACATTTTAGAGAGGGGAAGATGCCTCTTTTATGGGCCCCGCTTGCTTGTTCTCCTTTGTTCTGGTATTGACATGTGTTATATGATGGGGTGTCATCTCAACTTCAGAAACTTCATAAGACGTTGAGCTACCACCTAAGATGCCATATCAACATGTGTGGCTCCCACACTAACTAGGTTATTCACCTCAACATTGGACTTAGGGTATCATCAGGATCTAGATTATTGGTTGGATTTGGGTCTCCCCTTGGGTCTGGAGCTCTAGCTGGATTTGAGTTAGGGACAATTGTTGAACCTTGATCCGTACAGACTGACCCACGTCTTTAAAATTAAGTAGATCAAACACCAATATCCAAACCCAAAGACCCACTACACCCACTCCATTAGAGAAAGAAATTGAAACATTAAATCTAAATAAAGTCAAAATAACACCAAAGTAAATTGGGGTTGATTTTGGATCGTAATAGACTTACAGATCACCGTGCTCTGTACCACTTTGCCCCTAAAGTGGGAGAGACCACGACCCAACTGATTGGCTGCTCTACCAGGGCCAAGCACAAGGTTTTAATCAACCCCATGCATCGTGGCAACTTTGTGGTTAATCGTTCATTGTTTCCTAATCACTGCCCAACTTCCAAGTTGGGTTGATTCTAAACGGAGTTTGGGACACAACTGTATTGCATCAAAGTCAACATATGCACAGCTAGCTCTGCGGCATAATTAGTCCTTAGATACTAGGGCAGAACACCTTGCTCATAAATCTATGCCAGATAGGCTTCATATGCATGCACTTCAATTGGCGTTTTTGAAACATCAATGGCTTCACGACTTCGTTGGGCGATTGAACTAGGCTTATTCAGTTTGTTGCCTTGCTTAATGCACTCTCTAATATGTACGCCTATTGGCCAACTATGGTTGTGCATTGCGATAACAAACATGCAGGCAAGCTCATCGCTGCTATAGGGTTGCACCTTTGAGTGATTATTGGGATGCAAGGACAACATGGGCTTGCCCGTATCCAATTGACAACAATTGTGCCCTTTGTAGTGACACTGCTAGTCCATCACCTTAGGTGGAAACTCATTCCCATCCTTGGGTCGATTTTTTTGTTTTGTAGATCGTGGAGGGTCTGTAGCCACCTCCCTCATGCAGTCTGCTTTAGTCTATTGTAGATCAGACCCAACGATTGGCATCTTAGTTTGGGAATCCTCCTCAATACTGACTTGACGTTTGGTCAATCCAGCAAGCATAGGACACGAGATGATGCATTGATCTTCTAGATAAGCCAAGCTCACGTTGTGACAAATTTTAGCTTGTATGCTCATGAATCTAGCTTATGCTGATTTCATCATGTAATCAGATGTGTTTGACTATTGGTCAAGCTGAGCAAGTGGGGGCTCGATTTGAGTTCCCTGCACACCCAAAAGTGCTTTGATCCTTGCCAGTTGGAGTCGCTAGTTCGTTATTGCATGAAAGGGTGATGCTTTGTTGTGCACAAGGGTGTTCCCAGTAGGTTAAGGCATCTGGTTCTCTGCTGTGCACTGGGGTGCATCCCTATGCATGGTGCGACTGACACTGTAGCAGTTATCACTATGGCTACAAGAGGTAATTAATATAGGTTGGTCGAGCTACCAACCTAGTTGGACCATAGTGACTGTCACTATGGCTACAAGGGGTAATATGGTTTGGTTGAGCTACCAGCCTAGTTGGACATGCTCTTGGTCTGTGGCATGCTGGCATGGCATTCGTGATGGCCACGTTGAGGAAAGAATTACCATTGGTGGCAAATCTATTGGTGAGGTATTCAACTCTGTTAAACTACCATGTAGGGATTGGGGCCTCCAAAAGCAATTGTTACATTGTGGCATGCGGTTGTGCCATGTGCAGAGGGACTCAATACTCATTAATCATCCTTCTCCATTCAGATTCCCTTTGTTCAAACAAACAGAGTAAGGATTTGAAGTGCATCCTAGACACCCTATTGTGAAGTGTCCACAACAAGATTCCAAGGGACGTGTCCATGTTTCACATTGTTGACTCGATTGGATGAACACCGCCTATAATACGGTCTCCCACATAGCATTTGAGCTGCTCGACCATTTTGACCATTGCTTGTCTCATCCTTTCATTTAGACCAAATCTCATAGCATGTATTTGTTTCACGATTGTGACTATATCTGCATGTAACATTTGAAGCAAGTTGTGGAATTCATACATGCCCTTAATCTGGGTCTCACAGCTTCACGAGAACCGTGATATGTGTCGCTTAAATTCTATCATGACACTATCGAGTACCTTGGCAGGATGTGAACATAGGTTTGGGGACACTTGACTAGGTTTATATGGTTTTAAGGCATCACAGGGAAAAACTGGTCAAGTTTAATAGGTTCAGTCTACCTGATTTTGGAATCAACATATTTTATTAAAAAATTTATATCTCGACATATGAGCCACCAAAAAATATGAAATTTGGTCAGCAATTGGCCAACATATACACGAGTTTACATACCAAAAATCAGGTTTAAACTCATAAGGGTTTAGGAGTTATGATTTTTTAGATGTTGACCTTTTCACACGGTGAGGTGTATGCTAGGTGTAGACAAGGCAGTTGAATAAGGTCTGTTCCAGAATTTTTATCTCTGAGTAGAGATGTTCAAAAATATTGAAATTTGGATAGTAGATAATGGATGGGTACAGTAAGACACAATAAAAAATTCAGTGTTAAACTCTATAGATTTTAGGAGATATGAATTTCTTAACACGAACAACAAAACTTGATTAGATTTTGTTTGGTACATAATGGGAGATTAGGGTCCGGTTCAAAAAAAAATTATCTCCACCTATAAAACTCAATAAATTCTTAAAATTTGCCAAGATTTAAGTAACATGAGAAGCTAGTTGTGAACCAAAAATCGTGGGTTAACTCTTCATAAATTAGGCAAACTAGATTTTTGAAATTTAGCTAAAATTTAGTAATAAACAGGATATTGCAAAATGGGTCTAATGCACGCAACTAGAATCAACCTTCGAGAAGCACTCACCAAATCTTGATCTTGCTTTCTCTGAGGGTGAGGATCGTTCACTCTGATACCAATTATTACATGCTCTAGATTATCCGAAATAGAAGGCTCAGAAATTGGACCAATAGGGAGCCCCGAGTTGGCAATAGATAAATATTGAAATTGGACCCTGATGAAAGCGAGTGGATCGTACTTGCAGTTGTCAGGCTAGTAGATGGATATTTGACTCGGATCCTTAACCCTGATTGATATGGTGAGGAAGTGGCCTAAGGTTTTTGTGGTTATCGGTTTTGTGGTTATGGGTTAGGAGATACAAGGGCAGACTGGCTCAATCAGCTAGTTAGGTAGGTGCGGTTTGGGTCTAGTAAGTGGTTCGAGTAAGGATTTCAGTTTAGATCTAAAAGGACTTGGTCTAGGGGTTCTTGGTTTACTTAGGGATATGTGTTAAGGTCGAATATAGGTTATAGGGCTCAAGGTTATCAAGTTGGGTCGTGGAAGAGGCTGGTGAGGTAGAATAGGCCAAACTACGTGTTTTCTCAAATCAACAAGATGCAATTTTGGGTTATCGAGTCTCAAGAGTAGGTAAGGATTCAACTGAGGCTGGGGTTATTTTTAAGGGTTGGCTGACAGACCTAGGAATGTCTAAAAGGTATATGCATATTTAGGTAAGGTCAGGATGTTAGGGAAGACAAAACAACCCACAAAATGGGACTGCACTGTTTTAACACATAGGACCTTGGCCTAGACAACTTAGGCGATTGTAGGAAAGGCTAGAACTTGTCATAGGGTGTGAATTTAAGGAGTGAAAAAATACTTGAAACACATTTAGAAGGAATGCTGGTCAGCAGAACCATGACTAACAAGCTCCTACATCGATGCCCAAGGTGGGGATCACTCTGCTTCAAAGACAAGGGTACAAGAGGTACTTGGGCTCTTAGAAAGGATGAAAGACCAGCCTAGAGAGGCCCTGATCTCCATGTGGATTAGAGAATAGAGTGACATGACAAAAGAGAGAGAGAGTAGAGAGAATAAGAAAGAGAAAGACGTCAAGGGGAAGGGACACCAGAGGGAGGAGAGGGAACTTTGAGAATCAAATCTTCATTCATTTAATGATTAAAGTGGGTTCTCCAAACCTCTATTTATAGCATGAAGGTTTGAAGTAAAGTCTTAATCCAACATTCTAATCCATATGACACAAAAGAGCTCTACTATGAAACAAGAACTAGACTAGAGAGAGGATTCTAGAGTCTTATCTCTCACATGACTTTATACAAGCTTAAAGTTATAAAATCATAAAAGATAAATAAGTAGATCTAATTGAAATGTTGGGAAAGCAGAAGATACTTTAGAGGAGGGGAGGATGCCCCCTTATGGGCCTTGCTTGTTTGCTCTCCTTTGTTTAGTGTTTACATATGCTATATGCCAAGGGTGCCCTCTCAACTCTAAACACTTTATCAGATGTTGACACTTGTCTTGAGTAGGGTCACTCTTGATCCACCACCTAAGTTGTCATATCGTCATGTGTGGCTCACACACTGACTGGGTTGTCCACCTCAGCATTAAATTTGAGCCACCATCTAGATCTAGATTATTGGCTAGATCTGAATCTCTTCTTGGGTCTAGAACTCTAGCTGGATTTGGCTCATAAACAACTGCTGGACCTTGAATTGTACAGATGCGACTCAACAACAACAACAACAACAACTCGCCTTCATCCCAAAACAATTGGGGTCGGCGATATGAACCAACAAAGAAAATCATTTTGAGTCTTCCACATGAATCCTTCTCCTCCATTCATTTCTATCCAATGCCATGTCCTCGGTGAGGTTCAAAGCATTCATATCCTTTCTTATCACCTCCATCCATGTCTTCCTAGGCCTACCCCGACCTCTTTTAACTAATATATTTTCTCATTTCTTCATCCTTCTAACTGGAGCATCATTAGGCCTTCGTCGAATATGTCCAAACCACCATAAACGATTCTCTCTCATCTTATTTTCAATGGGTGCAACGTCTACCTTCTTACGTATCTCCTCATTCTGAATCTTATCTTTTATTGTATTTCCACACATCCATCTCAGCATACGCATCTCAGCTACACTCATTTTTTAAATATGATGTCTCTTGGCAGCCCAACATTCCGTACCATATAGTAAAGCGGGCCTAATAGTCGTCCTATAAAACTTTCCCTTCAACCGCAATGGCATTCTACGATCGCACAATACTTCAGTTGCACTCTTCCATTTCATCCACCCAACCTTTATCCTATGATTTACATCTCCATTAATTTCTCCATACTTTTGAATGATAGATCCCAAATATTTGAAAGAATCATCCACCAGTATTTCTTGCTCACCAAGCTTCACTACACTCCCATCTCTATTTCGTTGCTTACTAAATCGACATTCCATGTATTCTGTCTTACTCTTATTCAACTTAAAACCTCTTGCTTCCAATGTCTGTCTCCATAATTCTAACTTAGCATTAACCCCAGCTCTAGACTCATCAATCAAAACAATATCATCAGCAAACAACATACACCACGGCACATTTTCTTGAATTGATCTCGTAAGCTCATCCATCACTATAGCAAATAAGAAAGGGCTTAAAGCAGATCCTTGATGTAACCCAACCGTTATAGGAAAATTGGTTGTCACCCCTCCACAAGTGAGGACATTTGTTACTACTCCTTCATACATATCTTTAATTATACTAATGTACTTGAGAGAAACACCTTTCTTCATCATTGTCCACCAGAGAACGTCCCTAGGTACTCTATCGTAAGCCTTCTCCAAATCAATAAAAACCATATGCAAATCTTTGTTCCTCTCTCTATTTCTCTCAATAAGTTGTCTAAGAAGATGTATAGCTTCCATAGTAGATCTTCCAGGCATAAAACCAAATTGATTCTCCAATATCATGACAACCTAGACTCAATCACCCTCTCCCAAAGTTTCATAGTATGACTCATGAGTTTTATACCACGATAGTTTGTGCAATCTTGTATATCACCCTTATTCTTATATAGAGGCACCAAAGTACTCTTCCTCCACTCATTAGGCATCTTATTTGTCCGCCAAATCTTGTTAAAAAGATTCACTTCTTTAAAATTAAATGGATCAAATACTAACATCCAAACTCAAAGACCCGCTTCATCTGCTTTATTAAAGCAAGAAATCAATTAATTCCAAGATGGAGACAAGTATTGTAAACTTGGACAAGTGACTCTTGATATCAAATTGACCATTCTTCTCTTGATCTTCCCCAGTTGGAGCGACAAACACTTATGTTTTTTAATCTTGCTGAGTGTGTGGCCTCATCTAGTGTGGCAAGAGGGGAATGCCCTTTCTGAGGTGTCATGGCTGGTGTGTCTGTCATGAGTGTGTGAGGTGATCACCACTATGGGATGATGTGCGGTTAAAAGACAAAGGCAAAGTTGAAAGAGCCCTTTGTTTGGTTGACTCTTGATTGTTTGTTTTAGGAGTGTGAGATACTCTCGGTTGATTGATTAATACAAATGGCATTGACCCATTGCAGCTGGTGAGACACACCTTCATCAGCCCCGGGTCAAATATTGGCAATGGGCACCTTAGCCTAGTTTGAAATGTCCAAAGATTATTGTCTGTCTTGAGAATATATATAGATTAGTGGCAACACTATCACATTGGACTTTCTGACTTTAGAGATTTGGTGACATTGACTACTCCTTTCTTCAACTATCTTGACATTGTTGGATTGATGAGCAAGAAACAAATTATTATAAATACCTATGTCTTAATTTCTAGACTAACTTTCTTTTCATGTCAGCTCGAGCTCTTCTTTTTCAAGGAAATCTTGAATTATGTGATGAAAAATAATGCATTACTAGATATCATGGCCCATAGTTCGATGAAATTTACAAAACTTGGTGGGGTCCTTACCCTTAACTAGCGGAGTGTTAGGGACCTTAGGGAGCTTAATCATCTTGGCTTGCAACAAATAATCAAAGACTTCTGTCAAAGACTACTTGAACCTGGTGAATTTTTTTATCTCGATTCCAGTTTTGGTTTCAATTGGAACTGGGTTGACCTTGCTTTCGAGTTCTGGTTTTTGGATGATTGACCTTTGTTGTGCCTGATTTTGCAAAGTGTTTGATTGCTTTGACCTCTGCTGGATCCTCCCGAGCTTATGGTGTTGACTTGATTCTTAGAGTTAGACTTCTTGGAGCTTGAATCCTTGTTTCCTTCAGTTTGAGGATCATCTGTTCATACAATTCTCTCTTTAAATTGGATTATATCCAAGTGGTTGTGTGAATTAGCTCCACAAAAGTATCAGGTCCTTTAATGGCTAGTTGAAATTATTTAGAATGATGGAGAGTGCATGAGACTCTTGCCTTGGCTCCTTCATTCGATGATACATAAGCCTCTGTCGATTGATGAATACTTTATAGTCCTCATCCTTTGTATGTTTGAGATTATAAAATTGACTAATGGTGAGAAACACATCTGTGTTGTATCTAAATCTTTCCACAAATAAATCATATTGTTGGAAAAAGGGAAACTTGCATCAATCTATTTAAACATGAATCAATCCATTCATAGGGTTAATGCCCAAGTAAAAATGAACTCATAAATCCAAAAATAAACCAACCAAGAAATAAGAAGATAACCCCCAATATCTTACCACAAAAATCCATAGTTTAGGGGAAACAAATAATAAAAAGAATGTTTTGCAAAAAACAGAACTCTAAACCTCAGTCACATTAGTTCAAAAAGTATTTTTATTTATTTTGAGTTTAGTGAAGTGTCTTAGTGTCGTATGAGAACTCACACATTTCCCTCTTCTCACCACAAATCCTTGGTTAGAAATTGTTCAACGATTATATGCACAAACTCGATTGACTTGTACTTGGTTATGGTTAATTTGTATATAAGTTTCATTTCTTAACAAATAATGATCTCTGTCATAAACTATTGAAAGTCATTTTGTAGTAAAAGGGAAACGTTTTACAAAAAACAGAACTCTAAACCTCAGCCACATCAGTCCGAATGTTAGTCCAAAAAAAAGCCAAAGATCTACATAAAAAAAACAAGCAATGTAATGTAAACAGAAGGCTCTAATCATCACAACCACCAATAATAGTAGAGTAGAGAGAGGGGGAGTGACTGTCCACCGTCGGGTGTCAGGCAAAAATCAGGTAGAGAGACCATCAGGTGTCAAGCGAGAATCCGACAGAGGGAGAGACTGTCAGGTGAGATTCCTACGGAGAGAGAGAGAGAGAGAGAGAGAGAGAGAGAGAGAGAGAGAGAGACCCCTCACCAAAAATGCAGGCTATGTTGAAAACTCCCCATAAAAACTCAAACTCTAATAGTGAACAGATACATCGAATCAACTCCATCCCAGGCACACTCATCACCGGAATAATGCAAATCCCCCATATAGAACGCTTAGAATCATTTGATCCCTCTCTAAATGCAAACTTGCAAACTCCGTTATAAAGGGAAGTCAGTAAAGAAATGCAATTGATCCCTTCACATTCTTCTGATCCTATGAAAGAGAGAGAGACTTGACGAGAACAACGAAAGAGAGTCCAACTATGAGAGAGAGAGAGAGAGAGAGAGAGAGAGAGAGAGAGAGAGAGAGAGAGAGAGAGAGAGAGAGAGAGATCCAACATGAATCCTCTCTTCCGCATTTTCAAAAACTAGTCTCCATTTTCAAAAAGAAATTGAAGAGACTAATCCGCAAAGGCATGGCTTTTTGAAATTGGAGACTATTAAGAACTTGTCTCCATTGTTAGATCAAATGATGGAGGCCAATTTTGACTAGTTCTCACAATTTCCATTTCTCATATTCCACGGACTCTCTCTCTCTCTCTCTGGTCCTTGATGAGTTTTCTGTTTGCGGTCGAGTTTTTCTGTTTTTGTGTTAATGGTGTTCGCATGTTGTTGTTGTGTTTGTGCTTGTGGGACTCAGCTTCGTTGAGTTTCACTTTTAAGTAATGTTGATCACTTTTCGTCTCTCTCTCTCTCTCTCTATATATATATATATATATATATATATATATATATATATATATATATGTGAAATGGTGATAGTTAACCACTTTTTTAGCTAACCGTCATGTTAATAGTGCTTTTAAAGGGTTTTCTCAATGTATTATTTAAATCTAACAGTACAAATGTGTTTAACATGATCAATTTAGTACGAAATGACACTTGGATTATGTTTTTTTACAAAAAATGTGATTTTTTAAGCCTAAAATATTTAAGAAAAACTTAGACCATTAATTTTTTAAACCTTATAAAAACCCACATGAGTATCGGAATTGGATGATCTAAGAGTCGATTCCTATAAAATCAAGCATGTAGAAGGCATCTATATGGTTAGATTTAAGAAAAATGTGAAAATACCCTTCGAAAGCCTGATTAGCATGATAATCAGCTGCTACCACCTTCTCTCTCACATGTTCACACATATATAGGAAAATGAAAACCTACTCAATAAGAAACATTTATCGAACTTTCGGTGTTTTTTCAAAATTTTGACATTACAAATTGTTCAGCATGATTGATCTACTAGAAATTGACACTTAGATCATGCATTTTGGATGAAAAAAAATGATACTTGGAGTCTAAAAAAATTATAAAATTAAAGGCCATTGATTTTTGAAACCTTATAAAAACACATTCATGCATTGAAATCAAATGCTCCAAGAACTGATTCCTATAAAAACAAGAGCATAGATCACATCTGTAAGGTCAAAATTTCAAAAAAAAAAATATCAAAAATCTTATAAATGCTTCTTATTGGGTAAATTCAGGAGGTTTTTTATTGGATAGGTTTTCATTCCCTATATATATATATATATATATATATATATATATATATATATATATATATATATATATATATATATATATATATATATATATATATAGTCGAGTCACTAGAACATGAGAACTAATGTGTGAACCATGATTTTCATGGATTTTTTGTTCTATCTTTTGAATCTAATCGTATGAATGTGATCTACATGCTTGGTTTTATAAGAACACACTCTTGACTAACCTAATTTTGATGCATAAATGAGATTTTTTTAGGCTTTAAAATGAATGACTCATAATCTTCATATTAAACCATTCAAAAATCACAAATTTTCATCTAAAATACATGATCCAATGGTTGATTCCTAGCAATTTCACCATGCCAAACACATCCACATGGTTGGATTTTTGAAAAAGTGTTGAAAATAGTCATATTTCTAGTTTTCATATCTTATATTCTAGTGACTCATACAGTTATACCCTTTGATGCAAACCTAGTTGAAGAAGACTCGATGCAGACCCTAGTGTGGCAGATCCAGCTCTAAGCTCCAAGCTCCAATCACTTGAAGTCATGGTACCCACCCCTAAGGCACCACATTATCAGCCATTCATGGAAGGTCAAGTGGGACCCACTTGTGGGATGACCCCTTATATTTTTGGAGGTCAAGACTTAGTGGGACCCTCCCCTTGGGTGCTCCAGCCTACTTCTGGAGTCCAAAAAACTCATGTAGCCCTCTTGAAGGCTTGCCTTAAAACTGATCAAGAGGAAGTCCAAGGGCTAGACCCTATTTTAGGGTTGGTCCAAGTAGGCTTATAGAAAGTTAGCCTAAGCTCTCAAGGTGTTATCTAGAATTAGGTTTTTCTAATTTACTATTTCTTGTAATTTGTGTAGGCTTTAAGAGCCTTACCTAAGCCTATGCATAAGGTCTCATTTTGTATTGAGAAGGCATAAAATAACTTGAATTTGATTTCTCTGTCAAAATCATCTCTTACACACACTCTCTTAAGTTCACATCCCTCTCTAAGGATGCCTCTCTCTAGTTTGAGTCCCTCTTGACTCATCTCTTGCTCTCTAATGTGAGTCATTACCCCCTTAGACTCGTGTCTCTCTCTAAGGGCTAGTCCCTCCTCTCTCTGGACGGGTTTATCAATAGTGAGTCTGTTCTTCTAAGTAGACCAAGGCTACAACCTAGGCCCACCTGAACCAGTGGAGTCAACTCTAACACAATGGTGGTCTCAACATTCGCAAGTCCAAACTGTGGAACCCTGGCCTTTCCTAGTTGAACCAAGATTGTGGCAGACCCCTAACATATCAGACCAACCTTAGTAAGTCGTTCAAGACTTTGCCTTAACCCCAAACTGAGTTTAGAAGCCTCAATGCCAAAACCAAAAAACTGACGAACCCTATTTTTTATCATAATTAGAAAAATCACCCAACTCAATTCGTAAAGAATTTGAGTCTAAAATTGAACTCAACACACCTTAGAATATATAGTTTTAACTCCGTGAAGTTCAAAATTTATAGAGCTATCTGTGAGTTGATCTCTATTTTATAATTCGGGTCTACCAAAACCATAACAAAGTCTACCTGCATAAAACTCTAAAAAAACTGCTACTTGTCCTAATCATATCTCTCAGAATATTAACCTTCTGAACGTAAAATTTTAACCCAAGCTAGTCCCAAGTGTCTAGAAACTTTCTTAAATTTTGAAAATTTTTATGGTTTTTTTTGGGTGTAGTAAATTTTCTTCTGAAACCTGTCAGAAAAACAAAACTTTCTCTACCCAAATTTAACTTTGACCTAACCCTTGACCTAACTGAGCCCACTTAACCTCTCAAAACCTATTCTCAAACCCAACCACACATCAACGGGTATCAGAGTCAACTTCCTATGCCTCCTAAAAAGCCTTAAGACCAAAATCCTGAAACCCTGTCCAAGTTCGTTGAAGACACCAACACTAAAATCGAAGGTGTCAAAACCAGAATAACCACATTTGAGACCTACCTAGTCAATATCACCCAAATGTTACAACAATTCTAAACCACTGTGCAAGTCACCACCTAGCACATGGAGTTAAAAATAGGAGGCAGAGGTGGCGATGGTCATGAGGAAAAAGATGCATATGAATCAATAATTGGACGACACACAAAGGATCGTGGATTCAGTTCAAGAGCTCACCATCCTGATGCTTCTCTCCTTCGCTCTTTTAAAATTTCTTTTTTAGTTTTTTTCAGAAAAAGATCCTTATGATTGGTTGTACAAGGCAAAACAACACTATGTAAATCAAGCAATACAACACTATGTAAATCAGGCAATACTCTGCAAAAATAGGTTAGGTTGCGTTGTTGCTCACCTCGAAGGTGAAGTGCTTAGGTTGTACCATTGGTGTGAACAATGTCACAAAACCCCCACTTGGATAGAGTTCCAAAAAGAACTCTTGAAGATGTGTATACCCTCTTCATACGTTAACCATAATATGGAGATAAAAAATTTGAAACAAAAAGGGTCTATACAAGAATACCAAGTAGAGTTTGAGTACCTAAGCACTATGTACTGTGATTGGTCTGAACCCGTATTGGTCAACACATTCAAGGGTAGAGTCAAGGATGAGATTAGGGTTGAGCTTATGGCACTTGACTCGTAGACGTTGAAAGAGTGGTATGTGAACGAATAGGTAGTAGAAGAGCGATGATTACATAAAAGAGCCTACTCAACCCTCTGATAGGCTGAGATCATACACTCAAGTTAAGGAAGAGGGTATCAAGCCCAAATTCAGACCCCATCAAGACTAAATTTGTGAGCAAGTCCTAAATGATGGATCAACACAATAAAGGGATGCGTTATAATTGTGATGACCAGGGCACAAGTGCAATGCACCAAAATGTATGGGGTTTGTGAGAGTAAAGAGGTAAGAAGCAAGGACGAACCAATCTAAACTTTGAGAGAAACAAATAAGGAATTGGACCAAGGAGTTAGAATCTCCTTCCACGCCCTTGCACGAGTGTTCGTTCTGAACTCCATGCATGTCAAAGGAAAGATGTACTAGCAACAAGTTGAAGTACTCATCGACATTAGATCGACCCACAACTTTGTAAGAGATCTCATGCTGATTCTTGAAAACTGCATCAAGGAGAAGCCCATGTTTAGTGTGATGGCTAGAGATGGCAACCACCTTGAGTGTGCCAATGTTTGCCCTAAAGTGGATTTGGATCTCAAAGGATCCAAGTTTAAGGTAGACCTCTACGTGCTACCAATGAAGGGTGCTGATGTTGTACTAGGGATGAGTTGGCCCTGATCCCTAGGAAGTATCCAATGAAACTTTAGCAAGATAGAGATAAGCTTCAAGAAAGGCGGGAAGACCGTTATCAAGGCCCATAGGTTTGAGGCCAGTAACAAGATAAGCAAAAATGGTTAAGAACACCTAGAGCTAGACCTTTTTTTGGGTGTGAAGACCTCATTTTTGGGTTGGTCCAAGTAGTCTTACAGAAAGTTAGCCTAAGCTCTCAAAGTATTATTTTAGTTTTTTTTCTAATTTACTATGACTTGTAACTTGTATTGGCTTTAAGAGCCTTACCTAAGTCTATATATAGGGCCTCATTTTGTATTGAGAAGGAATAAAAGAACTTAAATTTGATCTCACTCTCAAGATTGTCTCTCACACACTATCTTTCTCTAGTTCACGTCCCTCCCTCTCTAAGGACATCTCTCTATAGCTCGAGTCTCTCTCTATTGCGAGTTCCTCCTCCTAGACTCGTCTCTCTTTAAGGGCTAGTCCTTATCTCTCTAGACGGGTAGATCCCTAGTGGGTACATTCTTTTAAGTGGACCAAGGCTACAACCTAGGCCTACCCGAACTGGTGGGGTCAACTCCAATACAACGGTGGTCGCGACCTTCTCAAGTCTAAATCGTGAAACCTTGGTCTTCCCCAGTTAAACCAAGACTATAGCAGGCCCCCAACCTACTCCAACTTCAGTAAGTCGTCCAAGACCTTGTCTTAATCCCAAACCCATATATGCTTAAAACAGAAAATTAGACGAATCTTGTTTTTAATCAGAATTAGAAAAATTACCCTGCCCAATCTTTAAGGAGTTTAAGTATGAAATTTCAGCCCTTGAAATTTAGAATTTATAGAGGGCCTTGTGAGGAGTTCTTTATTTACAAATTGGGTCTACCAAAACCAAAACTCAGTCTATCTGCAAAAAAAACTATCACTTGTCCTAATCATATCTTTCAGAATATTAACCATATGAACATGAAATTTTAACCCAAGCTAGTCCCAGGTGTTTAGAAAATTCTTTTAAAATTTAAGATTTTTGTGTGACATTGTTTAGGTGTAGTGAATTTTCTACTAAAACTTGTTAGAAAAGCAAAACCCTGTCTACCCGAATATAAGTGTGACCTAACCCTTTACCTAACCAAGCCCACTTAACCTCTCTAAACCTAATCTCCGACCAGCTATGCACCACCCTCCTACCAGTAGTTTTAGAAAAAGTACATATAAAGTCAGAGCTTGCTCTCATCCCAAATAAAACGGAGGAAGTATTTTTTTCAACAATGGCTGTGGAAAAAATGTGGGATCCATCTAGAAGGCATAGAATTCATCATGGTATTGAATGACATCATATCACCTGATACACACTCATTTAGAAATTGCCGTGTCAAACTCTTGCACGGGTATCCATACCAAAACCCCCACCCCATACCCATAGGTAGGGGGGTGTCAATGGGTCAGGTTTGGTTAGGACCCAGGTGGAACCAGACTTGCATCAGATTTTTGGGTATGGTATCAGGTCCAGACCTGGGTTTAATATGGTCCACTATAAGAAAAACCATACTTGGACCCGATAAGAACTACATGAACCGAACCAGAACCATACTTGGTAAAACCATATTTTTTATCACTTTTACATTGAAAAATTGCGGGTCTTAATAAGAACTCGGGTTGGGTCTGGGACTGGTACAAAATTTCACAAACTATACCCGAAACTTCAGGTCCGGACCCGGGTCTTAATTGGGTCTTCTTATTTATCACCATACCCGGACACTATAGGGTTTGGTTCGGATCGGGTCCGGTTAAACCAGGCCCGTAGACGCCCCTACCCATAGGTAATAGTTGAACCGTAAGACCGTCTTTTCGTAAAGAATTCATAAGTGAGACGTCTTTTTGTAAATGTTCTCCTTTGGTTATCATAATAATAAAGGCATAAACATAAGGCGAGCTCCCACTCTCCGCCTCGCGTCGCGCCCTCTTTCGTGATTCCTGCGTCTCTCTCTCTCAACCTAAACCAGAGAAACGGAGTGTGGGGGGGGGAGGATCACACGTGTGACTCGTACGTGCCGGGCACAAGGCCCGTCTCCGTGGAAATCCATGAGCATCTGCATCTCCCCCACATGGACCCATCTCCGATCCGTCCATCTTCTCCCATTGATGACGACGAATGGGGTAACTTACCACCATCTTATTTTCTCTCTAGGTTTTTTTTGTTGATGGACTCTCTCCCTGGATTAGATCCATTCCATGAATGTGAGTGAATGTTAGCCTTTTTCTGGGTAGTTTTTTCTTTCTTCTCTTTTTTTTTTCCTTTTCCGATGGTTTGGCTTTGGGGTTGTAGGATTTTAATGGTTAGGGTTCCATTTGCGGTCTTTTATTTCCTTTTTTTTGTGGAACGGGTGTGAATGGGATCTGTGGTATCCTGTTTGTTGTGGTTTTTATGCGATTGATTGTATCGATGGGTTTTAGATATAGGATGAAAGGGTATTGGTGGGGATTCTTGATAATTAGGGTTTTGGGGTTCTACTTTTTATCATGGCCTTGCTTTGAGGTTCACTTATATCAGGAATGTGAAACATCGTCCATTTTTTCCTTTGTTGTTGTGTTTGGTTTTGGGTGTTTATGAGATTTAGTACCGAGGTTTTTTCATGCTGTGGTGTTTTGGGGTCTAGAAATTAGAACAAATGAATGCTGGTATGATTTGAAAATTTTTGGTTTTCTGTTTATTTTAGAACAACTTTATTTTAGAAGAGCAGTTACTGGATTCGGTCTTTTTCCTTGTTGAATTTGGAAGGTTGTTTGTAGGGATTTAGAAATGTAAAAGTAAAATGTGGGAGCGTATAGACTTTTGAATATACTTTTAGAATAATTTGTGCTCTGAGATTGTGGCTTAGGTTAAATTTTGCCGTTGAAGCTTTATGAATGTATAGGAGTGATATGGTGAATGGACCGATTCTTTGATGCTGGTTTTCAGTTTTTTGTCCTTTTGAAACAATACATGCATGGAATTGATGGGTTTTGGGCCTTCAGTGATTGCTTATAATTTTGCATGCAAGTGTTATAAGTTGTGGAAGTTTTGGCTTAAGGATGTGATGTTCTTGAAGAGTGATATACCTTTAAATTACCCTAATGTTTAGGGATTAGGGGTTGCTTCGAATGAAATGTGCATTTATATGGGGAAATTTTGAGTTTGGAGATTTATTACATTGAGAAATAATGCATAGTTATATATGTTCTTTAGGATTTTGTAACAATTATTGTTTTTTTTTTCACAGTTGTTCTCTAGGACCCTGGTTGACGAGTTCTTTGAGAATGACTAATTGTTTAGATGTGGATATGGAGTTCATATTCATTTTTGGAATGATATATACACTGGTCATTGTTGGTTTTTGACTTAGATTTTGGTGTTTAATTTGAGGAATCATAAACTCATTTCATCAAATTATGTTTTTCTTTTCTTCTTTTGGGTTCAGTAGATTCAACATCTGTATTATATGAAAGTCGAGGAAATTGAGAGTGACCATTCATGGTTATTGTGGAATGTGGATGCCATGAAATAAAAGAATACTTGGATTCTATGGAATAAGTTTTCAAGTAGACAAGCCAAATATGCACTTTGGGTTTCTTTAGAATGTCATACATATATAGTTTGTGGCCTTTAATATGCACTGTTTCAAGTTTATATGGAGCTTCTATGGTTATTTATTTTTGCAGTTTAATTTGATAGAATACAAACTTTGTTTTTTTTGTTTGGAAAATACTGAATTCCAAAACATCACACCTGAGAGCGTCTATATATTGCATTTAATTATGATCAAGTTTTGTTTCAGTGGGGGGGAATAATGTTGATCTGATGGACAGAGAGCAAATGCATCTGCATGTAAACGAATCTGTGCCTTAGTAACCATATTTCCTTTCTCATTCTTTTTGTGTTTTGTTTATCTATTATAGTTTCATAATAGTGCCGTTTGAATGTGACAACAAAATAAATCATCCACTAGCATCAAAATGTTGATAACATTAAACATGATATAGATAAAATTACTAAATAAAATAATAAATTGTCTAGGATGTTTCTGCCTGTGTTTAGGGGAACTTATAACTGATGTGGGATAGGGTCTTATATACACACACATGGTTGCTCAGCAGGTCACCTTTGGCAAACTCACTAGTCAACCTAGAAACTTCATGCTCAGCGAAACTTTTTGGAACTCTCCATTGCTTATAAAGTTTTATCTAGTTTCAGCTAACTTGATCTTCTATGGGAAAAGTGATCTGAATCAAGGACATTTCTTAAGGTCCTGAAATATCATACATGCATACTGGTGCAACAATATTCCTTCTGTTAGTTGCCTCCCAGACAAGTGTGAGGTTGTGTTTGTAAGGGTCTCAACAACAAAGTTCTCTGGCATGTAGTTATTGAATGATTTCAAATCACGTGTTATCGTGTAAATTATTGTGTATTGCTATTTTCAGAATCCCTTAAATGGGCTGAAGTTATTGAGAGATTTAGTATCACATTATGACTGTCTTAAGAAGATGAACATCATGTATGACCATAACTATATTAGGACCAGAACATTCAGACATGGGTGTAGGTTATGTGCCTAGATCATCTAACTTCAAGAAAATGTGTTCTTTATGATAGAAGCTTATGTCACCTGGGTATGATGCGGATGTGGGTAAGGGTACGGGTACAGCGGGTACGACATGGCAATTACAAAAACTGTGGGTACGGGGACACATCTATATATATGTATATATATTAAATATCACATAAATACGAAATAAATTCAAAATAATCTGAATATAATCTAAATATATATGCTATATCTAAAATGCATATTATACACTGAAAATATAATTATAAATTATAAATTGAATACAAACTTGTATGTACAAAGGGTAAAATGGCGTGTCCAGGTGTCGACACGGGGACATACGTGTCGACACGGGTACCATTGGCAAAATGGATTGTCCAGGTACCATAGATAGAAACATATCTATATACTAAAGTTTGTAACGTTGATGGTTCACATGCATAATTTGTTATTTTTTACTAGTGGTCCTTGTTTTTGTTTAACGTACATACTTCTCAAACTTGGAATGTGTAAAGTGATTACAAGATTACAGTTTGCAAAGCATAATGATAATGTAATACCTAAAAAGTTGGTAAACATTTAAAATGTACTCATTTCATTAAAAGTATAGATCACAGTCACCTATAACATTCAAGGTATTTTCTCGGAGATATTTTCAAAAGTTATTTTTCTTAGGAAAATCTCGAGACTTTAACAAATTGAAAAAAACAATAATAAAAAAATAACAAAATAATAGCCTTGAATTTTTTTTTGCAGAAATATAAATAACCAAGTTTTAATAGGTTTTAACATATAAAAGGAATAAAAAACTAGAAAATGTAAGCTTAAAATATAAAAAAATGATTCTCCCCCAAAATATTGTGATATCGTGATATATCATGACATTTTGAGTATTGGCGATATTTTTGAAAATATCACGATTTATTGTGGGTTGACCTTAAATTGCTGATATTATTGTGATATTTTAACTGCAATATCGGTGACACTGGTATAGATGACTTTAACAACAACAACTACGCCTTCATCTCAAAACAACTGGGGTCGGCGATATGAACCAACAAAAAAAATCATTCTGGGTCTTCCACATGAATCCTTCTCCTCCAATCATTTCTATCCAATGCCATGTCCTCGGTGAGGTTCAAAGCATTCATATCCTTTCCTATCATCTCCATCCAAGTCTTCCTAGGCCTACCCCGACCTCTTTTAACTAATATATTTTCCCATTTCTTCATCCTTTTAACTGGAGCATCATTAGGCCTTCGCCGAATATGTCCAAACCACCGTAAACGATTCTCTCTCATCTTATTTTCAATGGGGTGCAACGCCTACCTTCTTACGTATCTCCTTGTTCCGAATCTTATCTTTTATTGTATTTCCACACATCCATCTAAGCATACGCATCTCAGCTACACTCATTTTTTGAATATGATGTCTCTTGGCAGCCCAACATTCCGTACCATATAGTAAAGTGGGCCTAATAGTCGTCCTATAAAACTTTCCCTTCAACCGCAATGACATTCTACGATCGCACAACACTCTTGTTGCACTTTTCCATTTCATCCACCCAACCTTTATCCTATGACTTTAAATGTGATAGAAATACAACATATGCTTTTAGTTATGTTTAATTGCTTAGACAATATCAATCAGTGTTGTAAGTGTTGTACCGTATCGTATGATACAGTACAATACGTATCATGATACAAGTCTGTATTGTACCCATATCGGGTGTATAGTACGATATACCCTTGTATTGTGCCATATCATACGATATAGGGTGTATCATACGATACACTTTCGCGCACTTTAAAAAGGCCAAAATTTATTTTTTTCATTTTGGGTTTTAAATACCTTTTGAGGGCCGACTTCTTTATTTGCTTAGAGGCCATTAAAAGTGCATTTCACTGTTTTTTCACCCAAAGAAGTGGGTTAAGGTAAAAAAAGTGTATTTTCATCATTTTTTTACTCAAGAAAATGGGTTAAGGTAAAAAATCTTTATTATGAGTAAAATTACAAAACTACTCTCCAAACAAATTTCGCTTTGAGGGGTGCTGCCCCCTACAACCCCCCACCAACTTACCGCGAGGTTGGATCCGCGAAAATTAAAGATTTATATAAAGGAAATTGAGTGCAACTATTGCTATAATATTTTTGCTTATGTAATATGAAAGTATGAGTCTTGTGGCATGTTCTTAATTGCAAGATATTTAATATTTTGCATTGTTCTTCTGAGATAGTTGATGTTTGATGATGTCTTACGCAGCTCACAGACACAAATGCTTCATATGTGATTTTATGGTTTTATTTTGTGCAATTCATCATTGTTTCATGTGATATGATTTTTTTAAAATTTTTGCTATTTTTTCTGATTTTTCTTCGTTTTTTGGAAAAAATTTATTAAAAATTTATGGTATTTTATGATATGATACGGTCTTAATTTGGGCCTGACCGATACGGGTAACAGTATGATACTTACAACCTTGATATCAATTATTCAAAGTACCTGTCACTCTTGGTATGCATGACTATTATCATCCCGTCTATCTGCTAGAAATAGAGCTACTGGTCAACGGATCTCATGGTCATTACTTTAAATGTGTTCTTGTTCTGTTTATCTTGACACTCTTGGCATTGTTGGAATGATGCAATACAATTTTTTGAACAACTTTAATAAGCATTGTTCTCTTAAAAGATAACAACATCCAGCCTAGTACCTAGACAGTGGTGCAAATATTACCGATTGTTTTCTCCTTCTCACTTCTGTGAGGCATTACAAAGTTATTGCAAACTGCAAAGACGTAATTGAATGCAATTCTGATTTTAAGGATGAAGGTACCTTTTACTAGACTCTGTCTTCCTGTTACTACTAAGATCATTGGAGTGGTCATCGGTCTCAATTTTTAGAAAGCTCTTACTAATGTCTTGTGGGCTTTCTTTTCAACTCCTTTTCAACCCCGTGAAATTTGATACATATGCTTGCTATCCTTTGAGTTGTCACAGATTGAATGGGTAATGGATTAAGGCGACATTTGTTCATAATGGAATATTATATGCATATGTCCATGCAGTGCATCCTTGAGTTTGAATTTAGGAAACAAAAGTTGAAATGCATGGAAGTGTACTACATAATAATAGCACTTTGGATCAGTTCTACTAGGTGGACGATGGAAAAGGCGGATGCATAAAGGTTGATATTACGCAAATGTTTTGCTTGTTCTATGGAAAGTGTAAGAAGTTTATAAAGTTCATCAGTTAGTCATTGTTGGCAACTGACCAGTTCAATTGGGGCTGGATAACCAACCAATTGTTGCATATTTGCTTGCTCCTTCTAAGCACAGGATAACCCCAAGGAATTGTGTGTTTTTCTTACCAATAGAGGCCTTCCCTTTAGCACCTCCACGGGGATAATCTACAGGGTTTATAATGATTCCTCTTACTACAAGACGCTTACCTGGCCAACATTTAGATCCAGCTTTATCCAAACATTTTCTGGTTCACCTCAACACCACCCGCTTGTCAACTGTCGCTGAGCAGTTTTTGGATATCAAATGAACCTCTCCAATGGTAAGTCAACCTTATAAACAAAAAAGAGTTACAGGAATAGGGAAAGTTTAGCCGCTCAGTTCTTTCTAGCTAAAAAATGTCAGTCTACCATGGAATGGTAAGAAAGCTGTAGATGGCCATTGGAACTTGTGTTTTCAAAAGTGTCTGAATGGAAAATAATAGATTAATGGGAAACATCATAGCTATAATAGATGACAGCTTGGTTGACATTTTGTATGGTCTCATGGATTTAAGATTTGATAATGCTTCCCATGATGTTGGTAGTCTTGCTGGAAATTGAAATTAGAAAAAAAAGGAAGAAATCAAGTTACTTGATTCATATCTTACATGGGTCAGTGGGACTGTGAGAGTGAAGTTTTGAAGTATGTCTTGGTTCTAGAGTTTGAGTGAATGGAACTAAGACCAAAATTTGGACTCAAATCCTATGATCTAGTATAATAAGATGCTATAGCAGGGAATTTGAGAAAGGCCTTTGCTAGTATGCATTAAGAAAAGAGTTGGTGATGGAACCATTTCAAGTATTTTTTTGAATGACATGATTATCGAGGGTCATAAACCAACATGGACAGGCCTGGGTGTACAGACGAATGATATACATAATCAGGTAAACATTCACATGGCCATTCTTAATAAGCTACTTGCTTTGCAGATATTGCACCACAGCCTGCTGGTTTGAGTGAGTTATGAAGGTTTGAGGCATGGTTGGACCATTTTTTACTTCCGCATACACTATAAAAACACAATCATATGCACATAAATATTCTGGATTTGTGCTACTAAAAATTGTTGAGTTCATGCTGTGGATTAGAGCTTAATAGAACTGGAAAGACTTGGTTTGGATTTTTGGGGATTGATACATGATACTTGCCCAATAGGTTGTTGATTACTTGTCTTTGAATGTACTTGGCAGTGATGATTTTTCACCTCCATTCTTGCTTGTTGTTTTCAACTGTAGTTTTCACTTGCACATGCATGGAACAAAGCTGTGTTGCCTATGTAACAGGGATTCGGCTAGCAGGGTGCCGCACCCGCGTCGACGCGACTCGACGCGGGTGCGGTCAACCCGACCTTGGGTGCGTTGACCTCACACAGGGTCATTTCGGTCCATTTTTTGGATTTTTTTTTTAAATTTTGCCCTATGAAACAGGCTGTGGAATTTAAAAAAAAAAATCTTGGGTGGTGGCGCTGCCCCCCTATAACCCCCCACCAGGGGCGACCCCCGTCCGCTGACCGCGCAGCGGGACCCGCACCGGGGGGAACCCTGGACCCCCCCTTTTATATATATATATATATATTATATTTTTGCCCCTGCCGCACCCCCGCATCCAAGGTTTTTGAAAGTGCTGCACCCCCGCACCCGCACCCATGTGACATAGTGTGTTGCTAGGAATTGCACTATGGATAATTTTTCTGATGAAAAAGTAGGATTTTATGAGTCATGAGAATTTGGTACATTGTGGGCCATTGGTTTTTAAAGCCCTTGAAAAACCAACTTAAGTTTTGCAAAAAAAATGATTTAAAATCTGTTTTATACAAAAGAAACTATACAGATCCTATGTCACATGGGTGTGGGTGCGGGGGTGCTGCATTTTCAAAAAACATGGGTGCGGGGGTGTGGCAAATTATATATATATATATATATATATATATATTATGTTTTAACAGTTAACAACATTAACACTAATGAAATAAAAAACAATCAAAATGTTCATCTCAAGTGGAATGTGGATGGAAAAGCACATAAAAATGGTTCAGACATCATTCAAGGAAGTAGTTTTGAATTTGGGAATGGAGATGTAAGTACCATTATCCGGTTATTCATCTTCTCGTTAAAAGTTCTACTGTTTAGGTTTGCATAAGACTCATCCAATTTAATGGACATATATGGAGTTTTATCTGCATTAGTTCACTTACTGTTGATCCCAATAATCTATCAATAGCATTTTTTCCTATTCTTTAACTCTCTATAATAGTCATATGTTCTTTTTGAGCTGGAATACAACTGTGCCTTTGCAGTTCCATGCTTTCAACTTCCGTGCGACCACAAAAAGTGAACCATTCTCACAGCTTCTGCATTGTCTGTATCTCTATCCATTGACTGTGAGTTTGAGCCGGAAAAAGAATTTGTTCATTAGGGTGGAACTAAGAAAGGATGATGTTGATTTTCGTAGGCCTTTGCTGGTGTAGGTTTGCAGGTAAGGGTACAGAGAGAGAGAGAGAGAGAGAGAGAGAGAGAGAGAGAGAGAGAGAGAGAGAGAGAGAGAGAGAGAGAGAGAGAGCGTCGGGGTCGGCGAAGTCGTCAGAGGCGATGTCGGCGTCGGCTTCAGGAGGGAGGCTGGGGAGGAGGATTAAGGCTACTTTTGCCCTAATCCTCCTCCTCTCAAGCAATAAAACATCGGTTTTTTTTTTTTTCAGTTTTAAATTTGGACAAAAATGACCCTGGGTGCATTGACCGCACCCATGGTCCGTTGACCGCACCCGCATCGATGCGGGTGCGGCACCCGGTTAGCCGAATCCCTGTGACCTAGTACAGATCACATTTGTAAAGGTTAAATTTACAAAAACAAAGGAGAGTTTCTGAAGGAAGTGGTGTATTCTATTAGATTGCATGTTTATATTCAACACACATGCACACACTCAAGTTTCTTTAGGTTTTTAAGTTTGTTTTTCAAATTTAGACAATCAAAGTTGACCAATTAAAAAATTAGAAGAAAATGGTCAGGTGCAGGGTTGACCGCATCCGACAGTTGTTGACCCATACCCAACCGTATCGGGTGCCGCACCGACACCCAGCAGTGTTAACACGGATACTTCAGGGGTACAGAAGCACCTATGTTACATAGCTCATGGTATACATGTATCCATAATTGTGGTATTATATTCATTATTTTTTTGTGCGTATATGGAAACATTAGTCTCTGTGTGCGTGTGTCACATTGGGAAGCCTATATGGTCCAAAGCCAATGTTTCTTATCTAAGAATTGATGGATTACAGGATCGTAACTCAATTGGGGACCATCTGTTGCCCAACTCTTATAGAAACTCGTTTCTTGTTATACAGATTTGGATAATTAATGTAAAGGTGAGATTGTTTGTGCTCGTGTGAGTCCTTGTAAATAATCTTAGATTGCAGTCTGGTCTGTGTTGTTCATCTGATGAATCACTCCAGATACTAGTTAAGCCAAAATAGTTTCTGTGCTTACTGCTTATTAAAAAATACCTGGGACTGGGCATCCTATGTGATTAGATCATCCCATGTAACTTGCTGATGTTCACAGATTCCTGACCTGAATGGATTTCAAGTTTACATTCTTTCGATGGAAGATGGGACAGGTTGATGACCTTGAATTTTCAATCCCCAAAGGTTAGGTTTCTGTTCAAGCTTACTTTTGAGGATAGTGATTTTAACTTCTCGTGGTGCAAGTTGAGGACATCAGGTAACTCTAGGATTATATTTGCCCATTCATGACGTAGCCTGTAAAAGATCTAAAGAAATATGTTTACAGTGAAGGGTCCTTTGTATATTGATATCTTTAATACCCACAATCTTTGAAAAATATCTGTATGCGTGGATAAAGACTTTGCTAACGAATGAGCTATTCATCTCAGCTTGATTGTTGGTAGGATATAAAGCTTCCTATGATGCTTGTAATGTTGATTTTCAGATGATTAACTTGTGAGAAGGGGTGGTAAACGAGCTGAATGAACTGAACAGGACATGTTCAGGCTCAGCTTGTTTGCCAGTGGACTAAGCTCGTGACAGCCTGTTATCATCTTTAGCCTCCTCCCTGAATTGAGACTAGCCAAACACGAGATGCATCTTGTAAAAAAAAAAAAAAAAAAAAAAATATATATATATATATATATATATATATATATATATATTACAAGATGCATGAGCCGAACCAATAGCTGCTTGGTTCGTTTGCCAGCCTACTTGTGAGAACTATTCATGTATTCACAGTGATCATATTTTTAACTTTTTTTGTTATTTTGACATGTTAAGTATGATATTCTGGATCTTTATTTGCAAATTCTCTGAAGTTCAAACATTAAAGGTTCAGGATTGTGTTTTGAAATAGTGCACCTACACTTTTCAGATGCTGATGGATTCGTGATCCCAAGCTTGACAGGGAGACAGGCAGATCTTGTGAAGCCGGATGTGCCAGCATTAAGTAACCTGCTGCATTCATTGTCCAAGGTGAGTATTTCTCTGGACTGATAACATCTGCTACAAGCGGACCCTATTGTAGATATGCTAGATCTCGTTGGAAATTTTGGAGGCCCTAATGATGATATGCTGTTAAGATTTAGGTGTTAGGTCAGATCAAACGATCCTGAGTCTTTATGATTGTCCAAAAAGTTCTCCCTTTTTTTTTCTTTAAAAGCTTACAGTTCACCTACTTTCTAAATGCATACACCCAAGTGCTCACTGCTCAACCTACGAGGAAATCCAGTCTTATGTAAAAGATCATGGTAAATGGATTTTGATCTACCATTTTCAGCAGACAGTGAAGGAAGAGGAAAAGATCTACTTGGGACCTCACGGGGCCCCTCCTCGTTCCAAGCAGCAACAGTTGAATGCTACTGGGCAGAAACAGCGACTGAAGTATAAACTGGAGGCAGACAAGAAGTTCTCAGGTGTCGGGCAGGAGAATAAAGTTGAAAACCTGCGAGAGCTTGTGGGCAGCAAGGTAAGTGTAACAATGCTGAAGGCCTCACCCCGTGATTGGCTTGACCCACATTGCCACGAATCTCAGTTTGAGAGGTCACACTAGAAGTGGGCGCAGTAAGGTTTCAATCTGACTGGTGGTGGCATTACTAAGTTATTGAAGTTAAACTAGGGCTTCTCTTTATTAACTTTAATATTTTCAGTTTGGCTGGGAGATCAGCTACCTAACTGGGATATATGTATTTGAACGAATCTGTTGAAAATCTTAGCAGTCATTTCCCTAGTTCTGTTTCTAAATGGTATGCTATATCAGAGCCCCCAACAGCTCCTCACAAGGTAGCCTTTTCATTTTCGTTGATCCTATCTGAAACCATGGGGGTAATTTATAGAAAGTGCAGTTGTTTGACATTGATCCACCGGTTGAAAATTTGCCGAGTCACCAACCACCTCTCGATCGTTGTCTAGCCATATGTTGGTTAGATGGTACCTGTCACTTTGTTTTCCCAAAAATTCTACGTCATTCGAACTCCACCCCCAACTCAGGTTTTTGGGTAAAACCTAGAAAATGCGGTAAACCTACTCAAAAACTTCGTTTTGGGTGCCATCCAGACACCAAAGTTTGTTTAGGTCAAGCTCTGTCAGTGTAACATATAGTTAAATATAAAAAAAAAATTTAGGAAAATGATATATAATGAACTATGGGTAATTTGAAAAACATGTCCGGATAAATTCTGCCCCATAAGTTTTTGGCAAACCAACTTTGCCAAAAAACAGGTTTTAGGCAAAACCTGGATTTTGATTCAAAGCCCGGGTATTGCCTTGTGTCAATTAAACGGCCTAAAAGATTGATAATCAAAGCGTAACTGCACAAATATACTTGTGATGAGGTGTGCCAGAGGCCCATGCAGACACATGAATCAGAACTTGAACTTCAGTGCAGTTCCTTTGACATGCAGCTTTTATTACTCAATACAGCGCTAGAAGCAAAATTTGAAATTTCAGTATGGGCCCAAAGCAAAGTTACAAAGCATCAGTGAAGTGCACGAGCATTGTCATTGTCATTTGTTTACATGTACGATTACCTCACAGGCACCTTGATCCAGCCATTTGCAAAAGCAATGGCTAGGATGACAAATGGTGTGGACATTCCAAATATGATGATATATGGTAAGGGCGTTTTCATGGGGTTCTCACCCTCCCTCTCTCCTGCTGTTTGCCAATACCTGCACTCAAAGCCATTAGATCTCCGGTTATTGATTGTTAAAACTAGGGAAAACAGGCCTCAAGTCACTTCAAAACTGTTTTGTTCAGACAACCCCCGGTTCAACTAGGAGAAAGGCCGGCCATAATCTTCTTGAATGATTGATTTTGCTGTCAGGGTTTCGATCAAGTAGTTGGGTTGAACACTTTTGGCAATTCTGTTCCAAGGGATAATTCTAGCAACCTTGTCCATAGTTATCAGAATAAGAAGTGGGTGTGAGAAGTGAGCATTTAAAATATGCCTTGATTAATGAAGTATGAAGCGTTTATGAAGCAGAAGAGGAAGAGTAAGAATGGAACCAAGTAGCAAGTGACATTAAAAAACCAAAAAACAAACTTAAACAAACGTGGCTTTTAGTTAAAAGTGTATTTTGAAGTTTTTACATAAGAATGTTCATCACATGTAGGTTTGAGAGAGAGAGAGAGAGAGAGAGAGAGAGAGAGAGAGAGAGAGAGAGAGAGAGAGAGAGAGAGCAGCCTACCCTCTATCAGGTGAACAGCTCCAACGATGTGTGTGTGACGTCCGTAGTCTTTTTGTTTTTGGATGATGAAGAATCCTCACCCAAAACTGGGTCACTTAATGGGCCTGCCTCCCTGCCAGGTAAACCCTGGGTGGGGTCATTGACACCCAAGCCCGCCCACCAACTCTATAGTCAAATTTTAAGCAGGTTTTTTAAGGGGTTGAAAAATCAGTTTCCTCAAATGTGTTAAAAATTTTACTACTCAAAAAATCATACTTTAACATTGAAAAACCATGACCTAACATTAGATCTTTAGCAAATAAACCATGTTGAACACATCTATGTGGTTTTTTCTTCAGTATTTGAGTGTTTTATTAATTAGATTTTATATACTTGTTTTCTATAACTTTTATTTAGTAAGAAGTATGTTTTATCCAAAGGTTTTACATCTAGACATGTTTTTCAAAATGTAGAAATCAATGGCTCACAATGCAAAGTACTGTGGGCCATTAATATTTAGCACTGTAAAAAAACACATCTAAATATAAAAAATAGTAATCTAAAATATGTTGGATTACTAAATAAATGATAAAAATATAATATGTAAAGTTCCATCAATAAGAAACTCAATTGCTAGAGAAGTAAAGCTGTCTTATCATGATTGGTTATAGATTTTGGCCATTCTTTTAGTTACCTCCCTATATATATATATATATATATATATATATATATATATATATATATATATATGTGTGTGTGTGTGTGTGTGTGTGTGTGTGTGCGCTCTTTCGAACAACCTGTGTCCACGTCAAAAAAAAAAAGAGGAGAAAGGAAAAACAAAAAAAAAGAAGAGTAGGAAAAAGACGAAAAAAGAAGAGGAAGAGGCAAAGAAAGAAGAAGACAAAAGAGGAAGAGTTGAGGAAAAGAGGAATGAAGAGTTGGACCTTTGTCTCCTCCTCTTCTTCTCCTTCCAATCTGCCCGAGAGAGAGAGAGCATACCGATAAGGTTGTGCCTCCTATTCCGCCTCTTCTTCTTCTTCCAATCTGCATGAGAGAGAGAGAGGTGCCCTCTCGGCCAAAACTCACCCAAGAGAGAGAGAGTGAAAAGAGGGTTTCATGCCCCCACCTTTTAAAGACAAAGGTAAGTATGGGCTCTAATATAGATCCACACTTGATTTAGGCCCAAACTGAGATAGAGAAAAAAGGGGTTTTGTGCTCCCACATTTTATTAAAAAAGGTGAGTTTGGATCAAGTGTAGATCTTAACATAGATTCACACTTAATCGAGACCCAAACTCTCTCTCTTTAAATATATATACATAAATACATACACATGTATATAACAGTGTCCTTGTACCATCATTTTTTTTGAAATTGTCATGTGTCGTACCCTCTGGACCCAAGTGACATACCATGATTTACAACTTGCTTTCTATTAAGAAATGTATGTAGACCATATTTTGAGAAAAACTCAAAAATAATGAAAACTCATTCATCTCTCTCATTTATGTAACATGTTTTTTTTTTAATGGGAATCGACTCTTGGATCGTGTCTTTTGGACAAAAAAACATGTTTTTGAGTTGAAAAAAATCAGTGGTTGTATAGTTTGCATTGGTGAAAAAACATGTAAATAGGTCAGATTCCAGTGATTGAACAGCTGGTTCCCACTACAAAAGATGTAGATCACATCCATATGGCCAATTCTAGAAAGAAAAACAAACTAAAAAAAAATTGCTAAGTAGTTTGTACATACAAATGACTCTAGCAAACTTATATATATATATATATATAGGGAAGGGGGACCGTCCCAACCAAAGGAAAGTACAACCCATCCAAACCACTTTTAAAACTCATATTTAAAAACATTTTTTTGGCTAATCTGACTGCACAGATATTATATTCATGATAAAAAACTTAAGAATGTACTCTTATTTCAAACTTTTTTTTTATGCATTGTTTGGATTTTTATGATCTAGAAAACTTATTGAACCAATGTTTTTTTAGCACATTATAAAATCCTGCTTACACGTCAAAAAAATTTGCTACAAGAGCTGGTTCTTAGGTTTTTGACCATCAAAATCGCTATGTATGGTCATATTTGCAAAACATACTTCTAAAATTGATTTTCAAAAGTGGTTTATACCTTTATTTGGTTGGACGGTTCCCCTTTCACATATATATATATATATATATATATATAGGGAATTGAAAACCTACAAAATAACACTACACTAAATGAAATATGCTATAGGATTTTCGTTGTTTTTTTTTTCGAAATTCTGACCTCATAGATGTGTTCAGCATGATTGATTTACTAGAAAGATCGTGCATTTTGGATGTAAAAAATAGTATTTGGAGCATAAAAAATTTATGAAAATTGTAGGCTGTTGATTTTTGAAATCTTATAAAAACCCATCCACGCATCGGAATAAAATGCTTCAAGAAATGATTCCTATAAAAACAAGCATATAGATTATATCTGTACAGTAAACATTTTGAAAAAACACCAAAAATCCAATAACATGTTTCATTTAGCACCATGCCTATTTTGTAGGTTTTCATCTCTCTTTCTCTCTCTCTCTCTCTCTCTATATATATATATATGTGTGTGTGTGTGTGTGATGAAATATGATAACATAGAACATGCTAAATGGGTTTTCAAGTTTTTTTTTTAAAATTCTAACAATACAAATGTGATTTACGTAGTTGATTTTTATAGGGATCAGCTCATGGAGTGTTCAATTCCAACACATGGGTGGGTTTTTATAAGGTTCGAAAAATCAATGGCCCAAGATCGTAAAATTTTTAGGCTCTAAATATTATTTTTGTCATCAGAAACATGATTTGAGTATCGTTTCCTAGTAAATTCACCATGCCAAATACATCTATGGATTCGGAATAGCGAAAAACTCTAAAAATGCTAAAAAACCCATTTAGTATATTCTATTTAGCATGTTTGCATCACTAACATATATAGTAGGTGGTAGCTGCTTCCACTTTTCTGCCCTACCGCCAGCCTATCATGATTGAACAAATGTTTTCAAGTTATTTTTCGTAAATCTGAAAATGCAAATGTGTTAACATAGTCGATTTGTTAGGACATGAAACTTGGATCATGAATTTTGTCATTCGGGGAATTCCACTAGATTTTTTCATCGAGATACCTTTCCTTGCTCGGTAATAAACAATAGATTAATGGAATTCACCTCACACAAGAATTCAACTCGATATAATGATTTTCATTTCCTGTAAAACTTTACTACCAACAATTTCTTTCTGTTAAATTACCCTACATGCCTTTTCATGTCAAAGTACCCAATAAAATTTTCCATCTGTCCTGCGTTCTTTCTTGTTGTATGCCACGTTGAAGACATAAAAGCCCCTAAAGGCAAACCTATGACTTGAATGTAGAAGATAATGTCAATTGGTTTATCTACTGTTAAAAAAATGCCAATTGGTTTTTCATGCAGATGGAAGGATTTTGAGAAAAGGGGACAAAGGAAAAAAAAAAAGAGAGAGTGAAAAACATACTGCTCTGGCTCTTCTTCTCTGGTAATGAATTTCTTCTGGTCACGCTTTGCACCCTTCTCGCCACCACCTGTGACCAACAAAAAGATTGATCATAATCACAGCAATTGCAAAATTCAGTGGCACCCATCAATTCCGTTCATAGGTTTTCCTCCCACCTAACTTGGCACACACTCTGGTTATCCCACGAGAGGAAGAGGGGAGAATGGTGGTGGAGGGACCGAAGTGTGGGAGTATACGAGTCCTAGTGATTGAAGAAGATGGTGTGGGCGAGCTTGAGAGGAGAGTAGCAATGGGGGGAGAGCAAACCATTGCCTTGGCCATTGCTCAGTGAATGAACCACCACAGAGAAACCTCAACACATATTTTTGGCTATCGGATATAGATAACTCTTGAAATTACATCGTGCCCTCATCCAAAGAGAATTTGCACCACACCCGCCTGATGCTCACTTAAATGACCAAAATGCCCACCTTTGAGATATTTTTCAAAATTTCAGTTTCTTTTTCATAACCCTTGCTGATTTTTTTTTTTTTAATTTATAACCCGGAGAAACCGCACCCGGCACGAAGACTCGGTCGTGCTGGCTCAGCCCGGGTTGTCGTACCCGGCTAGGACCCCCTGCCAGGAGGGCCAACGCTAAGCATTGGCTTAAGCAGCGGGAGGGGCGATGCCCATGAGAATGGAACATTGACTCTCCACCCCCTACGCCAACCCTCCTTGGAGCCATGACTCTTGTTGATTATGTGTGTTTTAAGGGTTTTTCAAGACCTTGTATAGCTAACCACTTGATTGTGAACACAGTGATAATTGATCTCTGAAAACCTGGAAAGCTTGGCGCAAATCAAGTGATTTGTCATATTACGAAGAGTTGGTACTTTGAGATCGTAGCTGTCCATTCGAGAGTTGAAGGGCTGCTAATGGAGCCACTGATGATGATGATGCCATGTGAGCAATCAGAACAGACAGTGCACTTGTTTGCCTAAAAAGCAGCCATTACCAAGGGAACAAATGGTGACACTCTCATAACACTAACACTAAGTTATTAATTGGGTACGTCACCAAATCTGTTGACAACACTTTTAGGCAGCGAAACACTTGTTAAAAATATTTTATTTTGTAAAAATCTGTTTTGTGAGCTTTTATGAGAGCGTAGATGAAAAGTTTTTCTTTTTTCTTATTTTTTATCATTAATAAAATCAGTTTATATAGGATTTTCAGAAGTCACAGTAAAAAACAGGTTTACGACAAAAGACAACTTTAAGGTAGGACTACTATTCTCCTTAATCAACAAAGATTACAATTTTCTTAAGCAAAAGAAATTTGATCGGATAAGGCACAAAACTTATCTTAATCTATGTCACAAGGGTGCGGGTGCGACACGGGTGCAACACAATTTTAAAATTTTTGGACACGGGGACTCGGAAAATATATATATATATATATATATATATATATATATATATATACTTTTATTTTATTTTTAAAATGCCACAGCACAGTCTGTGTGTCTGTGCACAGTTTGTCAGTCACAGACTGTGCACAGTCCACAGCACTGCGACAGTCGCACAGTCACAGACTGTGCACTGTGCACAGTCACACAGACATTGTGTGTGACTGTACACACTGCACAGACTGTGCACAGTCACAGTCTGTGACTGCAGCACAGTCACAGTCTGTGATTGCAGCACTGTCACAACACTGTGCATCTTTTTATATATATATTTTTAAATAAAAAATATAAAACATTGGTTTTTTAGGGACATTTTTGGACTTGGTCAAAGTTGACCGAGTCCAAAATGTGGACAGACTCTGCCTAGGCTCGTTGACCGAGTCCAACTCAGCGTTGACCGAGTCCGACTTGGCGTTGACCGAGTCTGGGCCGAGTCCGAAGCCGCACCCGTGTCGGGGCGTGTCGACTCGGGTGCGGCACCTCCTTAGCCGAGTCCGTGTGACATAGATCATCATCTCAATACTTCCCCTCAAACTAAAGAGTGCATATTCAAAACTCCCAGTTTGTTTGTGAGAAATAAAAAATGTTCTTTTCTCATAGCTTTGGTAAAAAGATTTGCAATCTGATCTTTTGACTGCACTTATCTTGTTTGGATGATACTTATGATGAGTTTTTGTCGAATAAGATGACAGTCAATATCTATGTGCTTAGTTCTCTCATAAAAAACAGGATTTGCAGCAATGTGAATAGTTGCCTGATTATTATACATAAGATTTATATTATTTGAAGGTCTTTAAAGAGAAACATCGACCATGTTATTTTACAAGTTGCATTTGCCATGACCCAATACTCGGGAGACTATGCTTTGCTTCTTCAATTTTTATAAAATTGGACTTTTTCTCAAAAAAATACAATGGCCAGTTACTGATTTTCTGGACTCTGAACATCCATCCCAATCAAAGTCACAATATGCTCTGACATGAAGATCGGATGCGACTGATAGCAGAATTCCTTATCCTAGACTTTCTTTTTAAATAGCCTATCACACAAAGTATAACTTCTAGATGAGGTTTTCTTGGCATATGCATAAACCTACTTAGAATGTGAATTGCATACATGATATTTGGACATGTAATGGTTAGATATGTTAAATGTCCGACCAATCTTCTATACATAGAGGGATCTTTCAATTCTTCACCATCAGAGGATGTCAGACATAACTTTTGGTCCATTGGAAAATCAACTATCTTGGCTCCCAACACACCTGCTTCATCTAAGATATCCAAGTCATATTTTCTTTAAGTCAAATATATTTCAAACTTCAATCTGGATACTTCTATTCCTAAAAAATATTTTAACTGATCCAAATCCTTCATACGAAAGTTCTGATATAGATATTTTTTTAACTTAGTGATAGTTGCATCATCATTTCCTGCTATCACTAGATCATCCACATAAACCAAAAGAACTATAAACAAATTGTCCTTGCAAAATATGAATAAAGAGTAATCAACTTTAGATTGAGAAAAATCATATTGAGTCAAGGTGGTAGAAAATTTTGAAAACCCATTTATGGGTGCTTGTTTATAATGATTTGTTGAGTTTGAATATCAAATTCTTCCCTTGTTTGCCAATCCCTGGAGGCAGTTTCACGTCTTCATCAAGATCTCCATGCAAAAAAACATTGCGTACGTTCATTTGATAAAGAGACCAATTTTTAATGATTGCGATATCAAGAAGACATCAAACTGAAACTAATTTTGCTATTATCGCAAATGTCTCATGGTAATCTAGCCCTTCTTGTTGGGAGTATCCGTTTGCCACAATTCGTACCTTGTATCGCTCAACAAAACCATCATAGTTATATTTTACCATAAATATTCATTAACACTCAATAGGTTTCACTCGGTTCAGGAGAGGAGTGAGTGTTGTTCTCCTTCAAAACTTGTATTTTCCTACTCATTAGCATCACACTAGCAATCATCTTGAATAGCCTCATGGAACAACGTGGGTTCATCTACAATAGAGATGGCTAAAAGAAATTTTTGATATGATATAGAAAACTTTTAGAAGCAGACACAATTGACTAAGGAAAAATGCGTACCTCTTGGTCCATTGGTCAAAGTTTTGATTGGATTAGGATAAGATTGAGCGACTGTATAATAGAAGTCTCTTAACATGATAAAAGGACGTTTTTCTCGAACTGATCTTCGAATATTTGGTTCAACATCAGGTAATTGGGTACTATAGTTACTTTTAAAAATGGTGTTTTCAAAAGTGGATATTGAAGGAGAATGATTTTCAAGTTGATCATGATTTGTATTGAATTCATCCATGGATGCACGAGTTGGCAACACTATGTTATTATTACCCTCTTTAAGCGTATGATATGGAAAGGTGGATTCACAAAAAATAATATCACAACTGAAAAATGTTGAATGGGATTCCAAATCATGTACTTTGTAAGTTTTTTGTCCAAAACGATAACCAATGAAAACACATCTTTTGGCTCTTAGATCAAACTTGGATTTGTTTTGATCTTTGTTAGTAGCATAACACAAACATCAAAAAAACTTTGAGATGATTGAAAGTCAGTTTTTTATTAAACAAAACCTTATAAGGTGATTTGTCTCCTAAACGAGTAGGAGTGCGATTGATCAAGTAAGCAACAATTAAGACAGAATCACCCCAAAACTTGAATGGTAGGCTAGCTTGAAACATTAGAGCTCTTGTCATTTCTAACAAATGTCGATGTTTCCGTTCAACAACACCATTTGGTTGAGGTGTGGACACACAACTGTGTTGGTGGTTAATTTTATTGTTTTCAAAAAAACTTTGAACTTCATAAGAAAAAATTCTAACCCATTATCAGATCTAATAGATTTAATATGATGTTGAAACTGGTTTTGGATCATATAAAAAAATTCTGAAGTAGATGTTCTGTTTCACTTTTATGATGCATTAAGTATACCCAAACACACCGAGAAAAATCATCTACCAAAGTGAGAAAGTAATGAGCCCCACTTAAGGAGCTTTGAGAGTAGGGACCTGTGAACACCCCAAATTTTTGAAAAATTTCAAAAAATCTCTTTTTGCCCCTAGCTCCATCTTCTGAATAACCAGGTCAATTTTCAATCAAAATTTCCATTCATTTCTCGGATTCGCTGGAACCCAGATTCAATTTCCCTATCTGACTCAATCCTGGATCCAGATCTCATATCCAGATCCAATTTTGAATCTGAATCTCTTATTTTTCAAAAAATCAATTTCTTTTTATTTTCTTAGAGTTTTTTCTTAAATACAGGGTCCGAACTCAATTCGAAATCCGAATTCCAATAATTTATCAAAATTTCGGAACCCAGAGCCATTTCTGAAATTCTTTTCTCAAAAACCTCATTTTGAAAATTCCTATATCTCAAAATAAAAGTTTTTTGCAAAAATACTTCAAATACCTCGTCTTTTAAAAATTCTCATGTTTTCTTTACACTTTTGGAGTTTTTCTTTCAAAAACTCGGAAAAGGACGATTTTTAAAACCTCTCTTTAGCTAAACTCATTTTCTTACCCCTTTTTATGAATAAATAATATTTTTAAAAAAAATTAAAACTAAAATGACCTTTTTGAAATTTTCTCAACGAATTTCTGTTAGCCGCAGAAGCTCTTTCTCTGTTTCATCTCCACTGCCGATCTTATACCATCTCTCTCTCGATCATTCCTCCATCTCCTATGTAAACAAGCTGAGGGCTCCTTCCTCCGGACCGCTTCTTCACCCCTCCATGTTCATGATTCTTCTTCCTCTTCTTATTACTTCTCCCGGTTCTTCCTCAATCGACAGAGGCTGAAGGAAAGGGTCGACCTCACACCATACCGTAGGCATTACTCCCCTTCTGAATTAAGACCCAGCGAATCAGGATTTTAACTTATATCTCATTGGCATCTTCCTCGTAGCATCAGCAAGAAAAGAGGAACTCCTCTTTTAGCTCCAGGTAAGCATTCACCTCCTTCTTTCTTTGATTCTCTGTTTTACCATATTACTTAATTTTAACGGAGTTCCACTTCGTTTATCTTATTTTTCTCTCTTTTATCGAAATGCATTAGAGATAGGGTCGACCTGCATATAGCAGGATCGACCCACCCATTGCAAATATTAATGGAGTAATCTGACTCCTACATTTATTTTTTTGCTTTTCTTTAATGTTATGGTGTTCTTTACTCTGATTTTTCTGTTTTCTTTTGTTCCTCGTTTCCATATCCTATTTGTTTTTCTTTTATCATTTTTTATTTTCCATTTACTCTTGATGATCATATCAGATGATTTGTTCCTTATTTGATTTCCAATTTTAAAAGGATGTGATCATCCACCTTGTTAAAATGAACTTTTCACATCTTATTTCTGGATATTTGACGATTCAGAACCCCTCTAATACAGCCCTCCAGTTTATTTTATTGTCTCTGGTTAATTAGAATTTCCGCTTTTCTCACTTTACGATCCATTTATCTGTTGCGTAGCCTATTTCTTTTGTCATTTTTATTTTGATTTCCATGGTTCATACCCAATTATATGCTGCATTTAATCTCCTTGCTTTGATAACCATTTTTATTCGTTATTTCCATTCCTTGTTGTGTTTCTTGTTTGAAGTATCATTAGTACATTTTCTTTTTCTTTTTTTCTTTTTTTCTTTTTTTTCATTTGTGTGTTTTTCTTCAACCTCTCACAATACATAAACAGTTTGGTTTCGTCCAGCACAACACATTTCCTTTCATCCTGCATCTTGGCACGGCACTGTGTCTTCGGATATTAATCCCCTGCAAATCAGTATCTGACTCAATGCCATTTGGTTACAATTTATTTTACGTATTTTGATATGAGCCCCTGTGTCCAGATCTATTAAACCCATTTCCCTTTATGTTTTCCATTTTATTTACTTTTGTATTCTGGTCTATGGTTGATTTTGGTTTTCCTGCACTTACTTTAGCCTCCAGTTTGTATTTAATTTTCATTCTCCTGTTGCTGATGGGCTTGCATCTTTCTTTCCCCTTTATTTTCAAGTTTCAGTCAGCTATCCCTTGGTGTTAGATTTACCGCCTCTATGGTGCTTCAACATTGTTTGGCTTCTCCACATTTTCTTAGTGCATCTGATCCATCTCAGTTGTATCATCAGCTTGATCTTCTCTCTTAATCTATATGCATCTTGTTTAAGCTAAATATTACGATGATCAAATGCTCTGGTCCAGCAGGCTTCATTTTTCATGTTTGATTTCCCATCATTTCATTACACGTTTTGTTTATCCACCACCATCTATCTGCATACTCTAGTTGTAAATATTTTACAGAGACCTCAGATCGAATTCCGATTATGGGAACATTCTTGACAGATGACGATTTTCTGATCTGATTCATTAAGTAGATCAGTGATCAGCTAGAGGTATTCTTGGGCTGGAGAAACTCATGAGGATTCTATTCATACCTTGAGAATTTTCAGTAGTTTTGAAAGACTAGATGTAGTTCACCTCATGAAATGTTTCAATCTCCAAATAAGAATGGACAAATGAGGAAGAAAGTAAATAGAGCATGGAACAGGTTGATCATCATCGTACATGATAAAGCCTCTTTTGTTTGCCATAAAAATGAACCTTGTACTGATTTGTTCTCCTTCCAAGCCACGGTCAAGCAGGTTGGATTCGCCATGTACCAAGCAAGAATTATTTTGAATCTCGAGAATCTCATATCTAGAATGGATTTGATAAACAATTTGCTGTGTTAATTTTGAAGGACCTATATCTGCATTTGTTCTGCTGTAAATTCCTCTCATTTGCTGTGAATTTTTATTTCTTGCTATCAGTATTTGTTGTGAATTGCCATAAAAATCTTATTCCATTTGTTGCAAAAGCATGCCAAACAACTACCATAAAAATATTTTGACCTGTTTGCAAAGTCAAGTTAATTTTTTTTTTGTGAGATCAGTTAATTTCATTACATATTCGTTCATGGAATCTCATTTGCTAGTTTCTGCAGGTTGTCGTTGACATTCTACCTCCTCTCTTCTGTTTTCTTTTTACCTGATTACAACTTTTACTATAATGGTTTTTGCTGCCTCACTCTCTTATTGCTTGTCACCATTACCTCTCAAGGCGCAATTTGGTTTAATAGGTTCCCCCCCATACCTTGTTGTTGTTCACATTCTTTTACAGAAACACAAGAGATACTTGTCTCAGTAAGATCAGGTATAGTCATGACCTGGCTCATTCTCAAGCATTGGCTGCTAAATGATGTTTGGGTATTTCAATATACATGGTCTTTATAAAAAACATGATAGGTCATACTTCATTACCAGACCTAACAGTCACTTTAGTGTCACTACCATTAGTAGTAGCTGATCAAAGTATGCCATACAAATAAGCCTCCCTCCAACCATAGATGTCATTGTTTTCAGCAGATTTGTGGTTGAGTACCAAAAGCAGGCGCTTCCAGCTTATCCCCTGTTGCTATCCTGTACATAACACTATACATGTATTTCACTTACACCAGCATCTGCATCTCCCACAGTGTGCACACACATTGTGTGCACACCCCACCTGTTGCATCATTACATTCATATAGCACTTGCTAAAGGTGCTAATCACCTATCATTGTCAGCATCTTCATTTTGCTGAAATTCCACCAATTACCCACCTATACCCATTGTCTTCGGCACTTACCATCTTCGTTTACCTATAGCAAAACCCTATGCTCCTTCTCTCCCTTGTTGTAGCCATCTCATTATCACCCTGCCACCCACGAACCAGCATGTCACATCCCATATGTGTGCATACCATCCGCTGCTTTTATGCTTCGTTGCATCATTGATAGCCACTTCCAGCATTACTTCAAACATCATCACCTCTCTCTATCCGCTGTATCTGTCATTCCACCACATCCCCATTAGCACTTGCTACCATGCTTCCCACCCTTCATCTACCCATCTTCTAGGAGGGTGTGAAAGGGGATGGCAGGTCCACATGCAACACTTCCATGAGCCAAAATTCTGTAGGTTGTCTTCTGAATACATGTAAAAAAAAAAGAAAAGAAAAAAATCAGTTATGATCCATTGATCCACTGTTTGGCATATATATATATATATCTGGTTCATTAACTATGGTTTAAGTCCATCGATCTTTTTGCTCGGATCATTCTGTTAAATACATGGATTTATTCATTTGGTCATCATACAGATCATAGGGATTCAACATCTGTATATCACGATCTCATAGATCTAGTTTCAATGGATACCCCCTAGGCATCCACTGCCATTTCACTGTGGCTATTCCCACTTTCACAACATCAACCCAGCTCCTCCAACTGCTCAATACATGCTTGTTGCCTTGTTATCTGTCATACCCATTGGCTGCTTTCCATTCACAAGCAACTCGGGTTGCTGTATCATCATCTACGGTTGTGTATCTGTTTTGCCATCCGATGCATCTATTGAATATTTTTTTAGTTTATTAACAATAATCTTATATTCATTAGTCATGGGCGTCCCATATGGAGTTGAGGTGTACCCTCCATCATACTCCCACCTTCACTATCATTCATATTTGCACCATTTAGCACTCATTGGCTGCATCTCTAGCCCATCTCCTGTTGTACCTTCCTCTGCATACCATATGTACATTATCCTCACATTTGCATTTTTCATAACATATCATATAGGCATTGTCGGTATTCGTTTCATCATTTCAATACACTTCAATGCTTTCTCATTCATGAAACATTAGAGTTTCATGAGCTTAAAACATAGGCAGGAGCATCCCACCATTTCCATCTTAAACTTCAAATATGATATCTCTTGTGATATGCATTCTTTTTTTTTATGCTAACTCTGTTTTTTGCAGGATTTCTTTTCTTAGATTAGAGACTTTGATATCTTCAAATTTCGACTTAAATGATGTAATAGCTAGAGTATAATGAGAATAATTTACTTTTTCAGCTTAGATTAGAATGTATGTGCATATAGATCTCATAATTGCCTATTTTCATTTTCTCTTTTATTTCAAAAATTCACGAAAGGGAACACGAATACGTGCACCATTCTAATAAGAGGTAATTAATCCTAAGCAAATGACCTACATTGATGGTCATAGTCAAAATGTGGACAATGCTTAGGAGTTTTATCTTTTATGGAATAACATTGGATCCAGACTAGATCTCTTTTCAAAAACCATCATATTTTTTCTAAATATTTTCTTCTTTTATCAGAGTTTAACTTAAAATTAACTCAATATATATATCAATGGCCATAGTCAGAATATATTGAGAGTTAATTTCATTTTAAAACTCTATAAAGGCACCAAAATGTGTTTTATTCTTTACTTAAATTCAAATATGATTATTATATAATATATTTTATGACCATAGTCAGAAATGTATTATATCTTCAATCTTATTTTAATTCACTTAAAGAATGAAATATGTTTTTCAATTTCAATTTCAAAATTCTTTAATTCATTTCATCATTTAGGCTAGAACTACATCATATTTTCAAACATTTCTTTTTAAAATCCCAGTGATTTTGAGATATATTTTCCAAGTATCTTCTTCATTTCTTAAATCAACCTTCAATTCTTACTTTAAATTCATTTCTTCTCAATTCTATCTCATTTTAAAATTCAAATTTCAATTTCAAAGTCCAATTTGACTTTGAAATTTCAAAATTCATTTTTACATTAAAAAATTCAATTTCCCATTCAAATCGAATTTCAAAGTTCAATTCAACTTTGAAATTCCAAATTCATCTTCAGAATTTAATTTCAAATTCAATTCAACATTTCAGATTAAATTTCAAACTTCAATTTAACTTTGAAGTTTCCAGATTCATCTCCTGATTCAAGTTTCATTCTCTATCATTCTTTTCAAATTTCAAAAGTCAATTTTAGATCTCTCATATCTAATTCCAGGTTTCATCTAGATTTCTGAAATCCAATCCTATCTTCAAATTCCATGAGAATTTCTCAAATCCACTTCAGATTCAATATGGATTCTCAAATTCAATTCTGGATTTCTCAAAATCTAATTTTCTACTTTTAAATTCAACTTGGATATTTTAAAGATCCAAACCCAAATTCAATTTAGATCTGAAAACCCAAACACATATATAAAATCCAGACTCCAGATCCAACTTCATTTAGGATTCTAGATTTAACTCCATCTTGGATTCCAGACTTCGAATCCAATTTCATTTAGGATTCCAGACTTCGAATCCAATTTCATTTAGGATTCTAGATTTCAAATCCAATCTTATCTTGGATTCCAAACTTCAGATCCAATTTCATTTAGGATTCCAGACTTCAGATCCAATACCATTTAGGATTCCAGATTTCAGATTCAAATCCATCTTGAAATCCAGACATTTTTGAGTTTTGACAGTTTCAAAATTTAGCGCATAACAACGACAATAAAGTCAGTAATAATGACAATCAATTGTGTCATTATAACTATGATGACAACAATCATATGGGATGATGTCATGACAGAAAATGACTATTTTAAAGTCGAGTAATGACAATCCTCGATGAGAAGAAGTGTTTGAAAAAAGTATTGGCCATAACTTTTGGTTTGAACTGATTTTTGATGCATTGTAAAGCTTAGAACTTCTTGTTTAACTTTTATTTTGAGAAAAAACTTCAAAGAGACAATTTTGTAGGTCACAATCAGATTGAAGCAAGCCTTGATGGTGAAAATACAAATTTTTGATGTTCAAAATATCCTGGTCCAAAATTGGGTGTCTATAGTTAGAAATCTGGTTTTTGGTGATAACCAAGTTATTATGCCAAAAACCATCACAAGTTCAAAACTCATGGATGGCATCCCTTGCTGCAAGGTTGAAGCTGGTGGCAAGGGAAACCTCAAGAGTTTTATCAATCATATGCCAACCAATATGCGATCAATTTTTTTTGTTAAACTATACCATAAAAAAAAAGATTTGTATAAAAGCCTAAGTGAAAGAACTATTATACCTTACTTTGTACTGGACGAGTCTAAATAGTCAAGAAAAACAATAAATTAGATTTTTAGAATCACTGCAATCATGTGCATAAACATATAGATGTAGACATGTAGAGTTTGCTAATGTTTACATATGTCATTGCATATAAATTTACATGTGAATGAAAAAGACATGTTTAAGGTTATGTGGTTAACCTATTGATGCAAGTCATAGAATTGACTGCTGCATGTGAGGTGCTTGTGTGTATGAGTCACATGAGAAAGGTTGAGAAGAACCTATTCCTTATTTATTGAAATGCTAAAGTGCATTAACCATCTCAAGAATAGACATGATGATTTGACAAATATAAGAATGCATACCATAGTCATGAGAGAGAGATGTATGCTCTTTTGTGAGAAAATATTATGAATGCTTACATTTTGCATAGACTGATATGCCTTATCCACTTGAAAAGCATGTGCGTATCAAGTACACTGGAATGATTGAATGCGACTTTGATCGGTTTGTCATATGTGATGATGCATGAATATCATATTTTATTAATACATTTTCACTGCATAAATGCATCATCTATAGGTTTAAAGCATACACTTAGATGCATAATGATGTTAGGAAGCTCTGGTTCGAATTTCATCAAAATCGGAGTTAATTTGAAGGAATTATGGCATTTACAGTGTAACGGGTCAAATATCGGATCTGATGTGAGAGATTTGGATCCAGACGCCCATTTGGACTTTGGATCTGGACCAAATTACATGGATTTAACCCAGCTCCAGCCCACTTAAGTTTTGTAAAAACATTTTCTAAAAAACCCCTGCAGAAAGAGGCGGCCAGCAAATTTTTTTATTTTAAACCTGTTTTTGAAAATAAACCCAAAGTAGCCAAAACATCAAAAGGGAGAGGGGGCGCCCATTCCAGCTTGTCTTGGCCTTGGTTTTCGTGCCCTAGGGGCACGAATCTAGCTCCAGCCTCCTTCTCATCCTCCATCTTCACGCCATCTCCATTAGAGCATGAAAACAAGCTTGAGATCCAAGCTTTTTCTTGCCTTCTTTCACAACCTCTCCATTTCTTTAATCTCCAATGTTGGCTAATCTCCATGTGTGCTGTGTTTTGCAGGTGCAGCAGAGGTGGGAAACACTTTTCTCGGGTGGAAGTGCGAAACACTCCAACGAGAAGGGCCGGCTCTACCTCCATCCGGTCTTCTACGCCCCCCGATCGAGAATCGGTTCACATTTCATCTTCGGTGGATTTCCAACGTGTTGCAGCTGTAGGACATGGTACCATGGCGTATTTCCAGTATCAACGAGGTCCCGAACGGCGCAAAGCCAAGCAAAGTCCGCTCTTCTCTTCATCCCCCCATTCTTCGGATCGGCCCAAGAGGTAGGTCTTCTTCTATCCTTTCTTCTAGATAAAACCAAAAATGTGTGTGTGTTATGTGCTGTGTTTTTCTGTGTTTTTCGTCAGCCATAGAATAGATATATGTCATGCATAAACCAACATGTAGAATGTTTAGGGTTTGTGTTATTTAAAATCATATTTTTATTCCAACATTGGATGCTTTTATGTATGTGCGTGTGAGCAAAATCTGTCTTCTGTGTGTCTGCATTTTAACCATGTTTTCCCAGCACTAGATAGGTCTGAAGATGTTTTGTTTAGTATTAGATTTTATATAGTCCTTCTTAGTTAATATCGTTTTTGATTTTTAGATCGCTTGAATGTGTTTTTATAAGTAGCGATTCATGTAGTTTAGCCTATGAGACTAGATTCAGCTGTAGCGTTTTTTTGCAATTGTTAGTATAATATAATTAGTTCTATTTTAGTTAAATTTGTGTGTTTACTGTGTGATTGATGGAGTTTTTATCATAAAGTAACTTTAGTTTTAGAATAGTTGTATTTTTGGTGTTTTGAGTGTAGTCGAGTTTAGTGTAATTGTAGAATGCATGTTCTGTGTTTTGATTTTATGTACAGCATAGTATTAACTTAGTTTTCATGCTCTTAGTTTTTCCAATTCCAGATTTAACGTGTATCCATTAGAATAGAATTTAGATTTTGATTAGAGTTAGAAGTTTCATATATTTTAGTTGTCATTCTAGTTTAGATTTACATTAAGATGTTTGTCAATTCGTGTTTGGTAAAATATTCGTGTAGGTAACTGTTTGTAGATTAATTTTTATATGTCTTGGATATTAGTTTTAGTACTAAGTTAATTAGAGGAGTTACATTCTTTGCTTTTCGTTTTAGTCAATTTAGATTTAACTTAGAGGGTCGATTTTGTGTAGATAGTTTAAAATAGATAGCTTTTCATTTTCGATTTTTATTTATCCTTTCTTACCCTTTTAGTGATTAGATATATTTTGATTTAGCTAGATTAATATTAGAGTAGCTTAGTTATTTATTTTCTAGTATACTTTATAGAAGGGCAATGTGGTCTTTCAATGAAAATCCGTTTTTGGTAGAAAACCACTCCCTCTAAATTCGTGAAATTGCATTTAAGTAAATCTCAATTTCCCAATCCAGCTATAAATGAGTTTCCTTTTCAAGGTTGAAAACCCTTTGGAATTCCAAAGGTCCTTCCAAAAAGCCTTTACACGAGTTTTGTGGAAGTTTTGAAATTCTAAATGTGCATTTAAAGACATTCAAAAACGTGTAAAGGGCTTTGGGAAATGTTTGTAAAAAAAAAAAGAGCTAATGCCTTTATGGAAACCATGAAAAATATATTTCCCAATGGGCTGGACGATTTTTGAAGATGAGCTTTCCCAATATGCATTTAAGGCAATTAAGAGGAGAGCTTCATTTCCCAATCCAATCATAAAAGCCTTCTCATTTTCAAAGTTGGAAACCCCATTTGAATTCCAAAGGTCATGCTAAATGTGGCTACACGTTTTTAGAAAAGATTGAAAATTTGAAATGAGCATTTAAAGCTAATCCAAAAAGGTGTTTGGTGTTTTGGGAAAGGTTTTCAAAAGAAGTTAATGTTTTTAATGAAAAATGGGCTGGACGGTTTTTGAAGTTGAACACTTTCCTAAGTGCAATTAATACAATAATGAGAGGAGAGGTTTCCTACCAAATTCGTGGATTGCTATTTTATTAGCCCTATTTAATATTGTTTAGATTGACTTAGTCTTAATTAGGTGTTAATTAAATTAGTAATGTAGCATTAGAATTAGATTTTAGAAAATCGTGTGTATTTAATTAGAATAAGTTATTGAATTAAATTAGGTTTATAAAATCGTGTAGAGTTAATTAGGTAGTTGCTAGTCTTAGGTTACATTTAAGTTAGGATTTAAATTAGATTTACTTTAGTATTTTAGGAAATAATAATTAAGTATTAGTCTAGTAATTAACCCATCTAGGTTGGCGTGGACCCTATTCAAATCCCATTCTAAAAACGCCACCTAGACTAACCCTAGTTAAGTAAACATAACCGACCCTAGTCTAACCGACCTTATCTAACCCTAGTTAGTTAATAACCATAGTTAGATATTTAACCCTAACCTTAGTCTAGTTAATTAGTTAGTCCTAGTTATATCCTTAGTTAATACCTAACTTTAGTTAGTTAGGCACCTATAGTTAGATTAAACCATAATTAGTTAGTTAGACTAATTAACCCTAGTCGACCTTAGCTAACCATAGGTATTAACCCTACCCTATCCATAACCGATCCCTAGTTAGACTAACCTTAGATTTAGTTAACCTTAGTTAGTAAAATAATCCTAGTTATCAGGTTAACAATAGTTAGTGCCTAACCGTAGTTAATTAATTAACCCTAGATAGTTAGTTAACATAGTTAGTGTGTAATTTAGTTAGTTCCTAACCCTAGGTAGTTAGTTAACATAACCGTAGGTGAGTAGTTGTTTTAGTAAGTTAGAATTAATATTAGAATAGATAGTTAATTTAGTTAGTGATATTAGATGGTATATATTAGGTTTAATTAGAGTTAAGATTAATTCAAGTATCTTATTTAGAGTATTAGTGAGTTTAGATTAGGTTAGTTCTTATATTTTGTAACTTAACTTAATTGTTATTCTTTGCTGTAGTTTAACAGTAGGTTAGGTTCAGTTAGGTCTGTTTTTGTACGTGGTTCAATGTCCAAATGTCATTTATGGATTCAAAGGGATGAATAGTGCACTGAAACAAAACCCTAATTTTTACCCGATCGTGCACTAGCTAGTTCATGTGGATTTTTCGTGAGTTTTCTGGATATTATTTTTCTATTCTCCACATTGGTGTGTTAACTGTCTGCAGACCAAATTTCAGCTCAATCCGAGTTAATTTGGTCTGGTTTTTAAGCGTATTATGAAAACAGCTTTTTCTGATTTTGAAATTTCGGGTCCAGCGATTTCTCAAATTATCCTGATTTTGAAACGCTTCGTTCTGGAGATCTAGAACGTATTTTTCACTTCTGTAAAATGTGTCAGATTCTTGGATTTGGCTTTTACAGAATAGAAGTGATTTGACTAATTTTGGAATTCGTTTGACCCCTCAAACAGTCATTTTTTGAAAAGCTGTCAGAATCCATTTTTGCCTTATTTAGGGACAAAACAGTCTTTTAACTATTTGTCTGATTTCGTGTAGTTTTACTGTTTTCTAGCATTGCATTCAGTATATTAACAGTACTTAGAGTAATTAGAGTTTCTTAGTTTAGTTAGTTCACTTAGTTAGTATAATTTTAGTTTTATATATTTAAATTAACTGTAGTTTAATGTAGAAATAGTTTAGAATTAGTTATAGATAATTTAGATTAAGTATTGATTTAGTTACTGATTTTGTGTTTTTATTGTGTAGGTTGTTAAGTTAGAACAGGTTCACAGGTGTAATTCAATTATACTGTGCGACTGCACTTGATGTGAAAAGACAGAAATGCCCCTGAAGACCTGCTGAAGACTTAACCGCCTATTGTAGTTTATTTTCATAGTTAGAATGTTATTTAATGTAACTTGTAAACATTGACATAGTTGTAAACTTTGTTTTTATTAATAAAGTGTTATTTTGGAATTAATTCAGAAATATCACGTTCCCTGTGGATTCGACCCGTACTCGCCACTTCGGTGGAAAGTCGGTTTTTATATCTTTGGTTGACGATTTTCCCATGTTTTTATTGAAAAATAATGTTTAAAAAGATCATTTCAAAATATCAACCAAATTTTGGCGCCGTTGCCGGGGAACGACGAATTAATTATTTTATTTCTTAGAGTTTGATTTATTAATTTGTTTTAGTTAGTTAATTAGTTGTTTTATTTTTAGTTAGTAGGATTAGTAAGTGAATATAGGATTAACATAGTTAGTAAATATAGGATTCATGTTCTGTTCTCTCTAGGATTCACTTGAAATTCATTCTGCAAGGAGCGATTAGACAGGTGGGTTTTAGAAAAACTTAGTTTGTGATTTCCTGTATTTATCTTTTCAGTACTTTAGAGTAGTTTAATTTGTTATTTCATTTACTTAGTTAAATCATTCTGACATAATTAGTTTAGCATATTTGTTTAGTAGTTGTTTATTTTGTGTTATTTATATTTTAGTACCTGTGTTAGTTTATTTTTTTATTTAGGTCATTTGCTAACATCTGGTCTTGGTACCAGTGTATGCAGGGGCGACGAGGTCTAAGAACCCCATTACACCCATTTGTTGACAACCTAGAGAGAATTTTACATTCTCATCGAAGTTCGGCAACAATGGCTGACATGGATCCTCCACCTCCACCCCCAGTTCTTTCACGCCCTCTGCGGGAATACTTCATTCCCACAGACTATGTTCAAGCATCCTGCATTCGGAGACCCGATGTAGGAGCGCCTTATTACGAGATTAAGGCCAGCATTATTCAGATGCTTCCATCTTTTTATGGCCTTAGTCATAAGGATCCCTACCGACATTTAGATGAATTCCTCGAAATCTGTTCTACTGTTAAGATACAGAATTTCGATGATGATGCTTTAAGGTTGACTCTATTCCCCTTTTCATTGAAGGACAAAGCCAAGTATTGGCTAAAGTCCTTAGATTCTTTAGAAATAGAGTCATGGGATCAATTGCAACAGGAGTTTCTTCGGAAATATTTTCCCATTGGTCGTACAAACCAATATCGTAGAGCCATCACTAGCTTTTCAGAGCTAGATGGTGAGCGCTTTCATGAGACCTGGGAGAGAATGAAGGATCTCCTCAGGAAATGTCCCCATCATCAGGTGCCGAAATGGCAACTGGTACAGAGCTTCTATGATGGATTGTCTGACAAGAATCGTCAGATGATCGACTCTTCATGTGGAGGGACATTCATGCTGAAGAGCGAGGACGAAGCATGGAGGCTATTTGATACATTGGCCGAGAATTCACTCCACCATGCTTCGAGCTCTCATTCTGATAGAGCCACACCCAGCATTCAGAAGAAAGCTGGTGTTCTTGAGATTGGTCCATCTACTGCACTACAGTGCAAGGTAGACATGATTGCTCAGAAGCTGGACCAGCTCCTCTCAGGACCATCCACTACGCAGCAGGTGTGTACTCTTTGTGCCAGTCCAGCACACGAGATCACTGAGTGCCCTTCGGTAGCTCAATACCCTGAATTTGTTCAAGAACAAGTTCAGGCAACTCAGGGTTACGTCAGACCGCCGAATAACCCATTTTCATCGACATATAATCCGGGTTGGCGTAACCATCCCAATTTTTCATGGAAGAATCCACAGTCTTCCATGCAGACGCCTACTTCCTCTAAGCCAGTTCGACAACCATCTTTTACTCAGCCATTTCAGAGACCGAGCTATTCTCAGTCTTCTTCTTCTTCAGTTCCTCCCCCGATTCAGCAGGAGTCTGCCCCACAGACATCTTTCGAGGAGAGACTTCTCCAGGCATTCCAAGAGGTGAAAACCTCTAATCAGAACACCTTCGAGAAGTGTAGCCAGATTTTGAGCTCGCATACGCAGTCCATTGCGAAGTTAGAATCGCAAATGGGACAGTTAGCTGAGGCTATTAGTAGGAGACCCGAGGGTACATTGCCGAGTCAGGCTGTCATGAACCCGAAGGGTAAGGACCAGATGACTGGAGGCCTATTTCATACTGAGACACAACAGCAGGCTAAATCAGTTATGGCCCTGAGGAGTGGACGTGAGTATCACGTCGAGAGCAGAGAGAGAGAGAGAGTAGAGAGAGGATAGAGGAGCCAGAGACCATTGTTTCACCTACGTCGGCTCAGCCATCATTATCATCCCCATCCCCATCATCATTATCTTCATCCTCAGAGAAGAAGAAGGATAGGAGTGAGCCTTCTCACAAAGAGGAGGAACCAGCAGAGTATATTCCCCCACCACCCTATCCCAAAGCATTAGAGTCTCCCGGGTTTAGAGGGAAGCAAGGTGCGAAGATCCAGGACATGCTTGATATATTCAAGCATGTGCAGATCAACCTACCTTTGCTTGATGCGATTCAGCAGGTGTCGGCATATGCCAAATTCCTGAAGGAGCTATGTACGCAGAAGAAAAAATCTAGAGAGCGAGTTCCTAACAGGGTCCATCTGATTGAGCAGGTGAGTTCAGTACTTCAGCATCAAACACCACCAAAGCTCAAGGACCCTGGAGCCCCTATCATTGCTTGTACTATAGGGAACATCCGGATAGAACGCGCATTGCTCAATCTTGGAGCAAGCGTAAACATTCTACCCGGGTATTTCTTTGATTCTTTCGGGCTAGGAGAGATGAGATCGACTCTGATTACACTGCAGCTGGCAGATCATTCCGTCAAGGTACCGAGAGGTGTCTTGGAGGATGTGCTAGTTAAGGTGGATGACTTTTATTTTCCAGTCGATTTCATTATTCTGGATATGGAAGGAGTGGATAGCCAGCACCAGACTCCGATTATTTTAGGCAGACCATTCTTGGCGACTGCCAATGCGTGTATCAACTGTAGAACAGGAGCCATGGATCTCTCATTCGGCAATCGAAAGGTCAAACTAAATATTTTCAATGCCGCGATGGGACCAGCAGGAGACATGGACTGCTTTCATATAGACATTGCACATGAGTTAGTGGAGGAGCAGCCCGAGTTGTACATTACTGAGGATTCTTTAGATCTGTACCATATAGAGAAGAATAGTAGTGTAGATAGTGTAGATGTGTCTAGAGTGTCGTCAGAGAGACCACCTTGGGGAGCTGTCAGAGAACCTCTTCCACCACTTGCGGAGACCCCCGCCAAATCGTCGATCGAGTCACCTCCGAAACTCGAGTTGAAACCCTTACCGGATTCACTCAAGTATGCTTATCTCGGAGATGATGAGACTCTGCCTGTGATCATCTCGTCCTTGCTCACTGAGGAGCAGGAACAGAGACTGCTGACTATTCTTCGAGAGCACAAGGCAGCGATTGGCTGGGGAGTTGCTGATCTGAAGGGGATTGATCCTTCATTCTGCATGCATAGAATCCATTGTGATGAGGAAGTCAAGCCATTTAGGGATATGCAGAGAAGGCTAAATCCCAACATGAAGGAAGTGGTAAAGAAAGAGGTGGTGAAGTGGTTGGATGTCAGAATCATTTACCCTATTTCTGATAGCCAGTGGGTCAGTCCGATTCAGGTTGTGCCAAAGAAGTCAGGACTCACTGTGGTTGAGAACGAGAAGGGCGAGAGAATTCTGATGAGGACCACTACAGGATGGCGAGTCTGCATCGATTATAGGAAGCTGAATGTGGCAACTAGGAAAGATCATTTTCCATTGCCATTCATTGATCAGATCTTAGAGAGACTCGCAGGTCAGAGCTACTATTGCTTTCTAGATGGGTATTCAGGATACAATCAGGTAGCTGTCCATCCTGACGACCAGGAGAAGACCACGTTTACATGTCCTTATGGCACCTTCGCGTTTAGACGTATGCCTTTTGGGCTCTGTAATGCCCCGACTACTTTTCAGAGGTGCATGCTTGCTATCTTCTCGGACATGATTGATGATGTGATGGAAGTTTTTATGGACGACTTTTCAGTGTATGGCTCTTCTTTTGAAGATTGCCTTCAAAAACTTGCTCGAGTACTGAGTAGGTGTGCGGAGACCAATCTCGTCCTGAGTTGGGAAAAGAGCCATTTTATGGTCCAGGAGGGGATTGTGCTAGGACACATTGTGTCCAAGCGTGGTATTGAGGTTGACAGAGCGAAGGTGAAATCCATTTCCCGTTTGACTCCACCCACCTCTGTGAGGCAGATTCGATCATTTTTAGGGCATGCGGGATTTTACAGGCAGTTCATAAAAGATTTCAGCAAAATCACTCGACCGCTCTGCACTTTATTGGAGAAAGACCAACCCTTTGTTTTCGGTGAGGATTGTATGAAGGCCTTTGAGATTCTCAAAGAGGCCTTGATTACTGCACCTATTTTGAGACCTCCAGATTGGACTCTCCCATTTGAGATTATGTGCGATGCATCTGATTATGCTATGGGGGCTATTTTAGGACAACGCGTTGATAGGAAGCCCTATGTGATCTACTATGCGAGTAGAACTCTGTCTGATGCCCAGATGAATTATACTACGACAGAGAAGGAACTACTTGCAGTAGTTTTCGCATTGGACAAATTTAGGTCCTATTTACTCGGTTCGAAGGTGGTAGTCTATTCTGACCATTCTGCATTAAAATATTTGTTGAATAAGAAAGACACCAAACCGAGATTGATTCGTTGGGTTCTACTACTACAGGAGTTTGATCTCGAGATTCGAGATAAGAAGGGAAGCGAGAATGTAGTAGCGGACCATCTTTCCAGACTGATCGTGGAGACCACGCAGGATCAGAGGCCGATCAGTGATTCTTTCCCCGACGAGCAAATCATGTCAGTCAGTACATCGTAGTTACCCTGGTTTGCAGATATTGTGAATTATCTGGTTTCGAGACAGATACCTGAGCATTGGAACAAGAATGAGCGTGAGAGATTCCTATCTCAGGTGAGGCACTATTATTGGGATGAACCAGAGTTGTTCAAATACTGTGCAGACCAGATCATTAGGAGATGTGTTCTGGAGGAGGAGTACCAGTCCATTCTGAATTTTTCCCATTCATTAGCTTGTGGAGGGCATTTTAGTAGTAGGAAGACGGCTGCAAAGGTTTTGCAGTCAGGATTTTATTGGCCCACACTCCACAGGGATGCTCATGAGTTCTGTAGGCGATGCCTGCGATGCCAGCAGATTGGGAACATGTCGAAGAGGGACATGATGCCCTTGCTTTCGATTTTGATAGTCGAGATTTTTGATGTTTGGGGCATTGATTTCATGGGACCATTTCCGCCGTCATTCAGAAATTTATACATTCTGGTGGCGGTTGATTATGTGTCCAAGTGGGTCGAGGCTGTGGCAACCAAGACCAATGATCATAGAGTAGTGCTTAAGTTTATTAAGCACAACATTTTCAGTCGTTTTGGGGTGCCACGTGCGATGATTAGCGATGGTGGCAAGCATTTTAGGAATGTACAGATAGCTTCTCTTCTGAGAAGATATTCTGTCAATCATAGATTCACCACTCCATATCATCCACAGACTAGTGGACAGGTTGAAGTGTCCAATAGGGAGATTAAGCGAATTTTAGAAAAGACAGTTCGCCCGGACTGCAAGGATTGGTCTCAGCGCTTAGATGATGCACTTTGGGCATATAGAACTGCATTTAAGACTCCCATTGGCATGTCCCCGTATCGCCTTGTATTCGGGAAAGCATGCCATCTTCCTGTCGAGCTAGAGCATAGAGCGTACTGGGCTATCAAGAAATTGAATTCTGACCTCACCCAGGCTGGCAAAGAGAGAGCACTGCAGCTCTCAGAATTAGAGGAACTCAGGAATGATGTATATGAGAATGCCAAATTATACAAAGCTCGCACAAAAGCATTTCATGATAAGCATATTGTCAGGAAAGTGTTTGAACCAGATCAGAAAGTGTGGCTATACAATTCTCGTTTGCATTTATTCTCAGGAAAGTTGAGATCGAGATGGACAGGTCCTTACATCGTGAAAGAAGTATTTCCCCATGGAGCAATGACATTATTCGATCCTATGACCCAAGGTACATTCAAGGTAAATGGGCAAAGACTGAAGCCCTTCATTTCAGATGCCTTGCAGGATGGTGAGTGTGAGATAGTGCATCTCACGAAGGCATGAGGATTCGACCCGTACTCGCCACTTCGGTGGAAAGTCGGTTTTTATATCTTTGGTTGACGATTTTCCCATGTTTTTATTGAAAAATAATGTTTAAAAAGATCATTTCAAAATATCAACCAATATGCAACTTATAAATGCATATGCTATGTTTGAGAGGGTCTCTGATGTCCTGACTTATTTCAAAAGCATGTGCGTGTGTTTCATACTGGATATGGTCAAATAAAATTTGACATAATTATATTGTACAATTATATGTGAGTTGCTTAATTATTATTCATGGATATGAATGAATTAATGAATGCCATGGATGTGAATGAATGAATGTTATGAATAAGAATGAATGAATGCTATATGAATGTTTATTGTTGTGGATTCTCTTGAACCACATTTATAAATGATGGAAATCACACATTGGTTATACCATTACAAACATGATTAATATTCTTCAAGTTTGGTTTTGGGTTTTTTACGCGCATGCGGTTAATGCCCTATAATAGTACATATATTATCCTGGAGGACTGATAGAAGGACGAGTTGCTATGTACTTGGAGGCACCACTCTTACCTACTACGATCCTTGTGGGATCCAAACATTTTAGTTTTGATAAACTTGTAAACAATTAAACTTTGTGATTCTTGATCATTACTTTTGAGGACCTCTAAGTATTTTAAAACGAGAATCCTTATGAAGGTTGTCTTTTTTTCTAGGTAATAATTGCGCTTAAGATTGTAAATCTTAAACTTTTACATAACTCTTCAATTGTCTTAACCCTTAAATAATTTTTGTCTTTCACATATTTTTTTATATATATGATGGTCTCTAGAGTAGTAACCTCAATCGGCTTGTGTGTAAGGTTGACTCTGCATTGCATCTAATACTGGGAAGCTAATATATGTTTGTGCTTGCGCTTAGACAGGTCGTTCAGTATTTAGAACGGTTAGAATGTGGCCATAGATGAACTCATAGACAAATTACCTGTGAAAGTCATGTAAAAATTTGTAACAATTAATTATTTTTAAATTTTCTTAAAATTTCAGGATTTAGAAAAGTTTAAAAGAGGGATTTTTGAGGAATGTTACAATGCCATATGATGTTTACAAAAACTTGTTGGAGAATCTAATTTTTTGTATGGATTTTTAAAACCCTCCAAGTTGTACTACATTTTAGATCTTCAGATCCCCCCACTAATACCATAAGCCTTCAACTTGGGTATATCGTTGGTAGACCAAGGAGATTGTGAACCCACTCGCAGTACAAAAAACTTTAGTTTGAGTATATCATGAAAGGTCTGGTGCATAGAAAGCCTGTTCTAATAGAACACATTCAATGCGAAATAGGGAAATCCATTTTAGAAATTTAGATCTATGTGTCATTTGACTTTGTTTGGACTCTTGTGTATACTAGATCCTAAACCATGGTCCCATAAAAGGATTCTATGGATCCTTCAAGGAACCAATTCGTGTTTGAGTTGAGACAAGTTTTCGAGAACCCTAACCCACTTGCTCAACCAGGGTCTATAACCCAAAATTCATTTAGAAATTTCAGAAAAGCACCTAGAGGTACTTGGGAGTTTAGGGCTCTATTAGCTGGATTCCAAGGGATGGGGACAACCTGTATATTGAGAGGAATATCCATTAGTGATCCCGTCAGGAAAGATCTGTTGAGAAACTCTGTTTTGATGTCACATAATATGATACACTGTCTCATTTGATTTTATATGATATGATAATATGTCCTCTTGAAAAATGTTATATTATGACTGAATATGTTTTGCCATGAATCTAACGAGCATTTGATGCAAGGATATCTCACCCAATAAGGATGGAGACTTCCTGTTTAAGTACAAATATGGTGCAATCATACTCCTTGAAGAAAAAGTTTGATGAGCCATGCATTCCTAAAGTTCAAATGAAGAGATCGGCTACCTCAAGTTGAAGACTTCTTTCTTCTTTAGAGTCATATGTAACAGAACCTTCAGGAACTTGCATATTGCATATTGCATATTGCATATTACATACTCATTCATAAACACTATATCATCAAAGTATACGATAGTTTCAAAAAGCTCTTTTTTGAAAACTAATAATTGTACCTTCTTACAACCTTTTATGAAAAAGATATTTTGTCATGTAATAATTGTACCTTCTTACAACCTTTTATGAAAAAGACATCTTGTCATGTAATAATTGTACCTTATACTATATACAAGACAACATGAAAAAAAGAATGTAGGAAAAAGACAAAAACATAAAATCGGCTACATGGAGAAAACAAATATAATATGTTTTTGAAAAGACTCTAGTTACCTTCTTTAAAGAAATATTTCTAATACAAGAAGAAGACAAAAACATAAATCGGCTACACAAAAGAAAAACAAATATAATATGTTTTTGAAAAGACTTTAGTTACCTTCTTTAAAGAAATGTTTTTTAATATAAGAAGAAGACAAAAACATAAATCGGCTACACAAAAGAAAAACAAATAAAATATGTTTTGAAAGGACTCTAGTTACCTTTTTTATAAAACCATAGAATGTCGACTTACTTGAAGTCATCATTCTCTTTACAAAGCATTAAATACCTCCTGTAACAAATCCTTGTTAAAATCCTTCTCAAAGAATGTTGACCTTCTTTTAGTCCTCATTCTCTTTGGAGACTTTGAAAAATACAACATAAAGAAAACACTTGACATGACTATGTACAAATAAATATCTCAAAGCACTCATAGTACTTACACTCATTTAAAGCAAAGAAGTACTAATGTACCTCAAATCATTAATTAGAATAAAGACAAAACTACAACCCAACGTTCAATGTACTATTGTAAGAAATAGACTTTTTACATAAAATATGTATTACCTAAAATATTACAACGACTAGTGTACCCTCTATTTCACTTTTATGGAAAAAGGCATTCTCGAACTTCTCTAAAAGATGTTTTTGAAATGACATAACATTTCACATTTCAAAAAGTTACAATTCCAAAATGTAACGACTACTTTTTAAAAGCTATATAAACACACTCAAATAAACTATTCAAACAATGGAATGGAATAGACGTGTGAGCTTACAACGAGAAAAATTCCTATTCGATATTTGAAAAGAGAGTCTTGAAAAAGAAAGAGAAAAAGAAAAGAAAGAAAAGAGAAAAAGTTAAGTCCAGCTCTTTGACAAAGAGTATCCTCTGAGTGACAAACAGAACATTCTGAGAATCCTTCATTCGTGCATTCATATCATTCTGAAGGTTCTATAGGAAGTATTGTAACTCTGTTATTCACTGTATTCCTTCTTTGTTGAAAGAAGTAGACCTCTGAGAAAGAGGGTGTTGCCCTTCTCTGTTGAGAGAAGAAGACCTCTGTGAAAGAGGGTGTTGTCCTTCTCTGGTGTGAGAAGAAGACCTCTGTGGAAGAGGGTGTGCCCCTTCTCTGTTGAGAGAAGAAGACCTCTGAGGAAGAGGGTGTTGTACTATTTATCCGGTGACTCAGATGTTATAGTGGAAAGCTCAAGTGGTTTGCTTGGGGACTGGATGTAGGTCTGGATACTGACCGAACCAGTATAAATTCTGTGTTTTATGTGTTGTGCCTTATTGCTTAATTATTTTATTTTATCGATCTTAATCATATTTCACTATTCACCCCCTCTAGTGGAATTTCATTTGGTATCAGAGCAGGTTTGCTGGTTTCGACGTAACAAGTCTTCCAGCACAAATGGCATCTACCTCCTATGCTCGTGATATTGAAGGTCAACACGCATCTCGTCCACCTTTCTTCAATGACTCCAACTATGGATACTGAAAGTGCAGAATGGCTATATTTCTCAAATCCATAGATTTTACTGTATGGGAAATTGTTGAGCATCCATACACATCTCCATCCGCAGACTATAGCTTATGGTCTGATGAAGAAAAGAAAATGGCAAACCTAAATGCAAAGGCTATGAATGCCTTATATTGTGCCATTGATCAAAACGAATTCAATAGAATATCTATATGTGAATCTGCATATGATATTTGGCATTCTTTGGAAGTGATTCATGAAGGAACCAACAAAGTGAAAGAAGCCAAAATTTCATCTCTTGTTAGAAAATATGAGTTGTTCAAAATGAACAAAGATGAACCCATCACAGAGATGTTTACCAGATTCACCAACATCACCAACGATCTGAAATCTCTGGGTGTAACATATTCCCAGACTGAAAAGGTGAAGAAAATCTTGAGATCTCTCACAACTGATTGGGAGAAAAAGACTACTGCTATTGAAGAAGCTCAATATTTATCTAAGCTTACTTTGGACGACTTAATAGGCAATCTTATGGCCTATGAAGTCCACATGAAAGAAAGAAGGGAAGAAGAGCAACCAGTAAAGAAAACTCTAGCTTTCCCAGCCCTATCTGAGAATGAAGACTCAGATAAAGAATCAGAAATTGCGCTACTTACCAGAAAATTCCAGTGCTTCATGAGAAGGAACCGGCTTCCAAACAGGCACAAGGAAAGAAAAGATCCTAAAGAAGATCCCATGTGCTTTCAGTGTAATAAGCCAGACCACTTAAGACGTGATTGTCCCCTTCTCAAAAGAAAGTCCAAGACTGAGGAACCAAAGAAGAGGTTCTTCAAGAAAAAGGCTCTGCAAGCTCAATGGGAAGATTCAGAACCATCCACTAGTGAAGAGTCAAGTGATGATGAAGCTGAAACTGCAAATATGTGCTTCATGGCAAACGAAAGTTCGGTAAGTGAAATCTCTGATTTTTCCTTTGAAGAACTTCTAGATGCTTTTCAAGAACTATTTGAAGAATCTAGAAAATTGAGTTTCAAAAATAAAGATTTAAATCTGAAAATCTAAAGCTTTCCCAAGAGAATGAAAAACTCAGTAGTAAAAATTCTGAGTTGAAAAAGGAAAATCTTATGCTTATGTCTGAAATTTCTTCTACTAGCTCCAAAACTAAAAATCTGCAAGTAGAAATTTCAGAGCTAAAAAGTAAAACTGAGAACCTCATGAAAACGGTTTTCAAGTTTACTAAAGGTAAAGAGAACTTGGATAAACTCTTATCCTCTCAGAAAGTCTCTTTTTACAAGAATGGTATTGGCTACTCTCATTTCAAAAAGCCTTCTTGTATGAATCAAAAGACCACGTTTGTGAAAAGTTCATCTGAACCAAATAAGGAGTATTATAATGATAATCTTTTTAACTCCTCTAAAGATATAGACAAACCCAAATCCAAATGGATATGGGTTCCAAAGTCTAACAAAAAAGGACCCGATTGGGTACCAAAAAGGAGATTTACTTAATGTTTTGCAGGCTCCAAAGAAGAAGAACAGATGGATACTAGATAGTGGATGTTCAAAGCACATGACAGGACATTCAGACCTTTTTGTTGTTCTTCATCATAAAGAAGGAGGAACCGTCACCTTTGGTGATAACAACAAAGGTTTGATAATTGGTATTGGAAATATTGGTAACATAGATAAACCTCTTATCAAAGATGTTCTCCTTGTTAAAGGATTAAAACATAACCTACTAAGTATCAGTCAAATGTGTGACACATGTTATAATGTTAGCTTTAATCATGATGCATGTCTCATAGCAGACACCAATGAAAACATCATCTTAAAAGGTATAAGAAAGAATAATATATATGAACTATACCTAGAAAACATCACAGAACATTGTCTTATAGCTAATAATGACTCTCAACATTTATGGCACTTGAGAATGGGTCATGTAAATTCTAAGTACATGTCTAAATTAGCTAAAAATAAGTTAGTACGTGGGTTACCCAAAATTTCTTTTAAAAAGGATTACTTTTGTGATGCATGTCAATTAGGAAAATTATCAAAATCATCTTTCAAATCAAAAAATATCATTTCAAGTAAAAGACCTTTAGAGCTTCTCCACCTGGATCTTTTTGGTCCTTCTAGAGTAGCTAGTCATAATCACAATAAATACGTTTTTGTTATTGTAGATGACTACTCAAGATTTACTTGGGTAATATTTTTGAAAAACAAAAGTGACACGTTTTGTCAATTTGAAATCTTATGTAAAAAATTACAAAACGAAAAATCTTGTTCTATTGTTAAAATCCGTAGTGACCATGGAGGAGAATTTGAAAATGATCTTTTTGAAAATTTTTGTAACTTGCATGGTATTTCTCATAACTTTGTCTTTCCTAGAGCTGCACCTCAAAATGGTGTAGTAGAAAGAAAGAATAGAACCCTTCAGGAATCTGCCAGGACTATGCTCCAACACAATAATCTTGCAAAATCTTTTTGGGCAGAAGCTGTTAATACTGCATGCTACATAACAAATAGAGTTCTCATTAGACCCTTATTAAATAAAACTCCCTATGAACTATTCTATGATAGAACTCCAAGAATAGACTATTTCAAAGTCTTTGGATGTAAATGCTTTATCTTAAACACAAAAGATAGCCTGGATAAATTTGATGCAAAATCCGTTGAAGGCATATTCTTAGGATATTTAAGTCATAGTAAAGCATACAGAGTTTTCAATAAGAGTCATAATACTATTGAAGAATCTATGCATGTTAGTTTTTGTGAATCTATTGATCAATCTGTTCATATACAAACTAATGATGATGATGTTGAAAGTACATATTTATTTTTAGATAACACAGCTAAGTCTAATGAAGATGATCATCAAAGAACCTTTGTCGATATCAAAGATCATCCTCAAAAGCAGATTTTGGGAGAACTAACAAAGGGGGTTCAACCTAGAGCTCAGCTAGAACGGATTGCAAACATGGCATTCATTTCTCAACTTGAACCAAAGAAGATTGATGAAGCCATCATTGATGAGTTCTGGATGCTAGCCATGACTGAAGAACTGAATCAATTCTAAAGAAATGATGTTTGGGATCTTGTACCTAGACCAAAGGATCATCCAATCATTGGGACAAGATGGATCTTCAGAAACAAGCTAGACGAAACAAGTAATGTTATAAGAAACAAGGCCAAACTAGTAGCTCAAGGATACAACCAGGAGGAAGGTATTGATTTTGATGAAACATTTGCTCCTGTTGCTAGACTTGAATCTATTAGAATGCTCTTAGCATATGCAAGCTATATGGATTTCAAATTATATCAAATGGATGTGAAAAGTGCTTTCTTAAATGGTTTTATAAATGAAGAAGTTTATGTAAAACAACCTCCAGGATTTGAAAATGAACAATACCCAGATCATGTTTTTAAACTCAAACGTGCTTTATATGGTTTAAAACAAGCACCTCGTGCTTGGTATGATAGACTTAAAACCTCTCTATTAAAAACTGGTTTTTCTGTTGGCAAAGCAGATTCTACATTATTTGTTAAAGTAGTGAATAATCATACCCTTATTGTTCAAATATATGTCGACGACATCATCTTTGGATCTTCTAACAGCACTCTTTGTGAAGATTTTTCTAAGTCCATGCAGAAGGAATTCAAAATGAGTATGATGGGAGAACTCACCTACTTTCTTGGACTGCATATTAAGCAAACCAAGGATGGAGTTTTCATCAATCAATCTAAGTATGCTCGTGAACTTCTGAAGAGGTTCAACATGAACTCAACTGCTTCAAAATCTACTCCTATGAGCACTACTACTGTGTTGGACAAAGATGAAGATGGTAAGTCTGTTGATACAAAGGTATACCGAGGTATGATAGGATCACTTCTTTATTTAACTGCTAGCCGTCCAGATATTATGTTTAGTGTTTGCTTGTGTGCTAGATTTCAGTCAAATCCAAAAGAATCACATCTTAAAGCTGTAAAAAGAATAATGAGATATTTAAAAGACAGTTGATTTTGGATTATTCTATTCAAAATCCTCTACATTTGATCTAATCTCATACAGCGATGCTGACTTTGCTGGAAGTAAATCTGACAGAAAAAGCACAATTGGAACATGTCACATGCTAGGGCACTCACTAGTATCATGGTTCAGTAAGAAACAAAACTGTGTATCCTTATCAACTACTGAAGCCGAATACATTGCTGCTAGCCTAGCCTGTACACAAGTCATCTGGATGAAACAAACTTTGAAAGATTTTGGTTTAAAATTCGAAAATACAACTATTTTATGTGATAACACAAGTGCTATTAACCTTTTCAAAAATCCTGTTTTACATTCACGAACTAAACACATTCAAATTAGACATCACTTTCTAAGAGAACAAGTCTTAAATAATATAATTAAACTAGAATTTATACCCACAGATAAACAACTAGCAGACATCTGTACTAAACCTTTAAAAAATGAAGATTTTATAAGAATAAGAAGAGAACTAGGTATATGTAAATTGAATGATATATAAAACTAAAATATTGAGTTCACTCGAGTTCATAATATTTACTAAATTCATCTTAATAAGGATAATAAAAGAACTTTAAAAATTTTCGTGTCTTCATTTTTCAATTTTTTATTTTATTTTTACAAAAGAATCATTTCTAAGGGTCTCGAATACCGCACATTGCCTTAAAAGTTGAAACTTCATGTCAAAGTACATTCTACCTCTTGTCACAACATCTTTCACATCACTTTCATAATTATTGTTTCTCATAACTTGACTTTCTCTTTACTATATAGTTACTTTAGTTACTTTTCTCTCTCTCACACATACGATTTGAATCTCCATTCATAACTTTGACTTCTTTACTATTTTCCTAAAGAAACTATGAACTCCTTCAATCGAATTCCTCCAAAAACCTTGTTCTTCAAACCAAAACTTCTATGAATAACAACACATTCTTTATGTCTTTCATTTTGTCACCTTTCAAGTACACATTAATAATCACACTTTGTCCTATCCTCCTCCACGCATACCCATGAGTACTACCTTCTTTAAATATAAGTAATTATGACACTCTTTCATATCACTCATCTCATAACATCCTTTCATCACCTTTTGTCTTCTTGTGAAAACCCCTCATACGAATAACAATCTTCTACACTTCAACCCATGCATTATAACACCCACTTGTTTCTTGTTTTAGTAGGCCATCATTTCTCACTTTCTCTCTCTCTCTCTCTCTCTCTCTCTTCACGAGTTTCTCTTTGTTTCTCTCAAAACAACTTTATGTCTAATCAAAATATTTTTTTCATCATTATCACTCCTCTCTCTCACGATAGGCTAGCCGATCTCCAACAAAATAGTATATTCCTCATATTCAAATGATATATCTCTTTCTTTGACCTATTAATATACTTCTCTAAACCTATAAAAAATTCGCTACATTTCACGTAAATTTTTACTATATCATCTACTATATCATAGGCTATGTACAATCAATTATCGTCTTTAGCAATCATGACCTTTTTCATATTGTATATCTTTCTCTCCAATCAAGATTCAGTAAAAACTTGTCCTCAAGAAAAACTTCATCTTATGTCACTCACACATCTCTATTTGTCTTATTCCAAACACATTCTTCACGAATACTCTTCATAAAGCAGAAACATCTTATAAAAGGATATTTGTTTTTATTAGGCCATTATTTCACCTCATCTCTCGAAAATCTTTAAAAACCATAGAAAAATTCACTCTTTTGACTTTATCTCACATCAAGTCACTCCATACATGACACAAACTCACAATTTGATAAAAATCTCACATGATAATTCTTTCTTATATAAAAGAATAATTCAAAACCATGTCCTCCTTGACTTCTTCTTCAATATAATACACTATCCTCCAAACTTGATTTAATTTGTCATTCACAAGCCTCTTAACTTACTTCTCACGGATTTCCTTATTTGACTAAATTCTAAAAATCACTCACTTCCAATGTCATTCAAAAACCTATCAAAATTATTTTCATTCTTCTATTTAATGGATTGGTTCATCCCATACCAATTCCACTCGTATCTATCAATTCTTCTACAAACTATTACCCACTTCAAACTCGCTCTCCTTAGTTCTTTTTTTCTTACAAACTCTTGCAATGGCCTCTTCCTCCTCCAACAATGTGATTACCGCAGCAGATCTAAGGTACCCAGACTTGTTTCACACTTACAACTTACTATGCTCTTGCCCCATTCATGAAGGTAAATTGGTTAACTTTGACGACTTCATGCTCTTTGACTTAGACACCTATCTCCCTGAACTCAAACCTCTACTAGGATCTTCATCCCCAGCTGCCTATTATCCCGAACTAGTTCGACTGTTTTATACCAACTTCTCTACTGATCATGAACAGACCTCAATCACCAGCAAAGTCCGAGGACAACTGATGATTTTCGATGCTTCCGACCTAGGTAGAATTCTAAACCTACCTTCCACCGGTACCGACCTTAACACCATAGTACCAATCGAACGATCGGTACTTCGAAAAATACTTCTCTGCACCAACTGCTACCAACTTCCGTGGCACATGAGGAATCTCCAACCTCATGCTCAGCTACTTGCCCAGATTCTTCTCCACAACATCTATCCCAAGCTTCCCCGCCAGGGATTAGTTCCTCGAAAAATCTCTCTTCTTATCTACGCAATCTTTTCTTCTCTTCCGATAAATTGGTCATCCATTCTTTTCGATCTTTTTATTCGGTATCAAAAATTTGAGCCTCTTCTTTATGGGTGTTTCATAACTCCCATTCTCAAATACTTCCAAGTACCACTTCACAACGAAGTCATCCTCCGTCCCTCGCAAGTCCTCGATGGTACCACCTTCAATCTAAGGTCCCTGCACATGCCCGGCTCTGATGAAGCAGATCCAATATCCTCCTTCAATTACTTTTCTGCTATGATGGATATCGAGCACTCTCAGGATCGAATCCTTCGTAATCAAGCCCTGTTGCAGCAGACTCGCAAGCAGAATTGTGCCGACCGAACACATTCACCTCCTCCATCTTCGAGATAAACTCATTTTTTTGGTCTGTAATAACTTTTAATTACTTTTGGACTGTAATATTTGGTCTGTAATAACTCTCTTACTCTGATCCCTTCCTTTTTGTCCATGACAAAGGGGGAGAAACCCTGTCTCCATTATTGGAGAAATACTCTCTTTAAAACATTTTTCAATTTTTTTATCATATTATTATTTCTATGCATAATGTCTTTTTGACAGGGGGAGCATATTTTGTCATCATCAAAAAGGGGGAGAATGTTGAGAAACTCTGTTTTGATGTCACATAATATGATACACTGTCTTATTTGATTTTATATGATATGATAATATGTCCTCTTGAAAAATGTTATATTATGACTGAATATGTTTTGCCATGAATCTAACGAGTATTTGATGCAAGGATATCTCACCCAATAAGGATGGAGACTTACTGTTCAAGTACAAATATGGTGCAATCATACTCCTTGAAGAAAAAGCTTGATGAGCCATGCATTCCTAAATTTCAAATGAAGAGATCGGCTACCTCAAGTTGAAGACTTCTTTCTTCTTTAGAGTCATATGTAACAGAACCTTCAGGAACTTGCATATTGCATATTACATATTCATTCATAAACACTATATCATCAATGTATACGATAGTTTCAAAAAGCTCTTTTTTGAAAACTAATAATTGTACCTTCTTACAACCTTTTATGAAAAAGATATTTTGTCATGTAATAATTGTACCTTCTTACAACCTTTTATGAAAAAGACATCTTGTCATGTAATAATTGTACCTTATACTATATACAAGACAACATGAAAAAAGGAATGTAGGAAAAAGACAAAAACATAAAATCGGCTACATGGAGAAAACAAATATAATATGTTTTTGAAAAGACTCTAGTTACCTTCTTTAAAGAAATATTTCTAATACAAGAAGAAGACAAAAACATAAATCGGCTACACAAAAGAAAAACAAATATAATATGTTTTTGAAAAGACTTTAGTTAGCTTCTTTAAAGAAATGTTTTTTAATATAAGAAGAAGACAAAAACATAAATCAGCTACACAAAAGAAAAACAAATAAAATATGTTTTGAAAGGACTCTAGTTACCTTTTTTACAAAACCATAGAATGTCGACTTACTTGAAGTCATCATTCTCTTTACAAAGCATTAAATACCTCCTGTAACAAATCCTTGTTAAAATCCTTCTCAAAGAATGTTGACCTTCTTTTGGTCCTCATTCTCTTTGGAGACTTTGAAAAACACAACATAAAGAAAACACTTGACATGACTATGTACAAATAAATATCTCAAAGCACTCATAGTACTTACACTCATTTAAAGCAAAGAAGTACTAATGTACCTCAAATCATTAATTAGAATAAAGACAAAACTACAACCCAATGTTCAATGTACTATTGTAAGAAATAGACTTTTTACATAAAATATGTATTACCTAAAATATTACAACGACTAGTGTACCCTCTATTTCACTTTTATGGAAAAAGGCATTCTCGAACTTCTATAAAAGATGTTTTTGAAATGACATAACATTTCACATTTCAAAAAGTTACAATTCCAAAATGTAACGACTACTTTTTAAAAGCTATATAAACACACTCAAATAAACTATTCAAACAATTGAATGGAATAGACGTGTGAGCTTACAACGAGAAAAATTCTTATTCGATATTTGAAAAGAGAGCCTTGAAAAAGAAAGAGAAAAAGAAAAGAAAGAAAAGAGAAAAAGTCAAGTCCAGCTCTTTGACAAAGAGTATCCTCTGAGTGACAAACAGAACATTCTGAGAATCCTTCATTCGTGCATTCATATCATTCTGAAGGTTCTATAGGAAGTATTGTAACTCTGTTATTCACTGTATTCCTTCTTTGTTGAAAGAAGTAGACCTCTGAGAAAGAGGGTGTTGCCCTTCTCTGTTGAGAGAAGAAGACCTCTGTGAAAGAGGGTGTTGTCCTTCTCTGGTGTGAGAAGAAGACCTCTGTGGAAGAGGGTGTGCCCCTTCTCTGTTGGGAGAAGAAGACCTCTGAGGAAGAGGGTGTTGTACTATTTATCCGGTGACTCGGATGTTATAGTGGAAAGCTCAAGTGGTTTGCTTGGGGACTGGATATAGGTCTGGATACTGACCGAACCAGTATAAATTCTGTGTTTTATGTGTTGTGCCTTATTGCTTAATTATTTTATTTTATCGATCTTAATCATATTTCACTATTCACCCCCCCTCTAGTGGAATTTCAAGATCTAGATAAACCAAAATCAGAACTGAAAGAAGAGAACAAAGAAGAAATTAATAAAAAGGTTCAGTATGAGGAACCAGATAAGGCTGCCTTAGAAGAAGTAAAAAATTCCAATGAGGTTTTGAGAACAATAATACAAGATCTACAACAACAATTCTTGGAATATAAAGCTATATGAAAAACTTCAGGCAAAGTTAGAAACATAAGGCACAATAGGTGCCGATCCAAAAGGTTCGATCAGTTTGGATCCCAGATCCAGTAATATCAATTGCCATAAAGAATGATTCTCAACCTAGTGAGTACGAAGAGTAGGTCCGCAATATCAAAGAAGAATTAAGAAATATGATTCGTCAAATGAAAGGAGTCAAAGGAGAGCAAAGACCGTACGAGATTCAGGACTTCATCCTAAGTCAGGTCACTGAGCCTCTGGGTTTGATCTCTGAGAAGTTTGTAAAGTTCAGTGGGACAGGGAACCCTCAAACCCACATTACTTTGTTTCTAAATGCATGTTTGGATTGTCTCAACAATGATCAAGCTTTGATTCGATGGTTCCCTAAGGGTATGTTTGATGGATTGTCTAGGATTGGACAAAATGAATAAAAAAGATGAAACAAAACACTAATTCTGATAATTTTGTAACAATTGTAAAAAGTCCAACATTTATTTGGACTGAACTTTGATATTGTGTTCCAAATATTCATTGTTTGATGAGATGTGTGAACAACTTCGAGAGTCACAGATAATGGGTTAGATTACCCTAATTTGGATCATATGACCTGATCCGCCCAACCATATGAGTGTTTTAACATGTTTATTATGGATTTTAACTTCAGATATAGATATCAAATTAGATCTAAAAACTTAAAAATGTTTAAATATTGAGTAATTTGAAAAAAAAATCAGAATTGATATTTTCAATATATAAATGCTTTAATTAGTGTCATATTAGATCTAATTATGAAAAGTTTATCAAAAATTTATGGATTGTAGTTCCAAATATAGATCTCAAACTAGATCCAAGTACGGAAATTTGAGAAAAAAATAAAAAATTATATTTTTTATATACAAATAAAAAACCATAAATAAATTATAACACCATAAAATGCAAGAAAATAAATCATAAATAAACCAAAAAAACCTTAACTGCAAGAAAAATAAACCATAAATAAAATAAATCATAAGTAAACCATAAAATTAAATATAAAAAACCCTAATTCAATCCTTATTGAAAGAAGATTAAAGAAAAACAACCTTAATCAAATACAAGAAAAGCACTAATCAAATTAAGTATAAGAAGCCCTAATTAATGAAAATCAAAGAAAAAAAATCTATAATCAATAAAAATCAAAGAAAACCCTCCTAATAAATGGAAATCAAAGAAAAAAACCATAATCAATGAAAATCAAAGAAAAAACCTTAATTATTTGGAAGATCTAACCTAATCAACAAAAATCAAAGAAAAAAACCCTAATCAAAGAAAATGAAAGAAAATATGTTCTAATCAATAAAAATCAAAGAAAACCCCCTAATCAATGAAAATCAAAGAAAAAAAACCTAATCAATGAAAATAAAAGAAAACCCTAATTATTTAAAATATCTAACTTAATCAATAAAAATCAAAGAAAAAAGACACTAATCAAGTAGGAGAAGAAGAAGAACAACAAAGAAGGGTGAGAGTGAGAGAGAGAGAGAGAGAGGAATGATGAAGAAGGGGAAGAAAGAAGAAAAGAAGGATCGAGAGACAACTCACCATTGGCGTTAGCTCCACCCCTTTGACTACTACACAGAAGAGAGAGAGGGTCGCCCCTTCTGCCCTTTTTTTTAAATTTTGTTCTCCACGTCTTTGTTCTCTTCGTAACAAGGGGGGTGAAACAAAAAATTAACATTATTATAGATGCGGCAGACAACATTCCCCGCGTCCGCCACATCCAACATTTGTTAGAATTTATATTATTTTTGCATTTTTCATCTTGCACAATGTGCCATCAAACATGCCCTAAAAATTTGGAAGGAGAGACTCTATCTTGGTTCTCTACCCTGAATGTCCACCATATCTGCCAATTTCAGACCCTGATGAACCTATTCATCGAAAGGTTTAGGTTCAAAGTGGATGTGTTGCCAACAACCAATCAATTGTATGATCTTAGGCAAAAGAAAGATGAAGATGCATAAGATTTCATAAATCGATGGATATCTGTATACCATCACATAAAGGATTCGATCACTGAATCCCATGTCATCACTCTGATAATAAATAAATTCACACTATTATAATCAGATGCCTTGTTGGTTAATCCACAAATAATCATAATTTAATTCATTGCATGCTTTACGTTATGACCATAGTGAATTGTGGTACATGTAAATAAGTAAGCCTATCCTATTTTCTAAAGCATAATATAAATCTACACTATTGGGTTTTAAGTGACATTAACATTCCCCAAAGGGGTTTATCATATTGGGATGGCCCTAGGCCGTTAGGCAAGTGATCTAGGTTTAAATCCCATGAGCATTACTCCTTGCGTCGTAGCATGGTGACTCCCTGATGGGCAAGGGGCAAGCCCAATTTTTATACTGCTAGGACAACGACTGTAAGTATGGCAAGCAATGCCAGCACGACTAGTCTCTAATCCTAAAAGTGGTTTCTATGTGTAAATATAAAAAAATAACATTAAACTTTTCAAAATAACCAACAAAAGGGCCAACATTACTTTGTTTAGAAAAAGAAATGGAGCTTATTGATGCGGCTAGCTGGATGGAGTCAAACCATAAAAGAGGGATGTATGATGAACTATTGGTTAAAACCTAGAACAACAAAGATACTATGACTAAGAAATCTGAGCCCAAGAACCAGGTTAGCATTATGAACCCTAAAAGAAACAAGAGACATTCTGGATCATCACAGAAGTAGAATCAGTACAGACAACAAGATTAGTAGAGGCATCAAGAATAGTACAAACAATCAAAATAGTATCAACCACAAAAAGAGCAACAACAAGAACTTCCAAGTTTCAAATAGAACCCTAATTGGACTCGGAATCACAAGTTCACCTGATTCCACCAATCCCTTACAGAAGTCATGGATTTTTTGTTGAAATTCAAACTCATTAAGCTTCTTGAGGTTCCTAACCCTCCTCAAGTTAAGGAAGAGATCCCTTGAAATTAGACAGCAGGACATAACACTGAATGGTGCATCACCCTAAAACACATTGTTCAAGATTTGTCAAAGGAGATCTCCAACTTAGTGGAGATGATGAGCAAACCATGGGCAACACAAATTTAGGTATATATACCACCCTCTTCTATCAACTTGAGTAGACCAACAATATTAAGGCACTCAAGATAGTTGAAAGTTAGTCGCAACAATCTTTGCAGTACAAGGAGTTCAACATCATGATTATCCAAAAAGTAATAGTTAGTGAAAAAGAAAGACAACAATATAACTCAATTCCAAAATGGACCACCATTCTAGTTATCAAAGTGAGACAGAACAAGCAAGATCAGTCGGGAGATAAAAAAGAAGTAAATATTGTGTACTTGGACCAATCTATAGGAAAAATCTTCTAACCCATCAAACATAGTGGTGTCCAAAAAAAAGAATCGCAAACACTACTCCTCTCAATCCCTTCAGAAAAGACCCTAGCAAGAGTGGTCAGAAACCTCACCACGTTCAAATGGATCCATCAACTGGATCACCTCTGAAAAGGTGCCCCCTTCTTCCTCACTAGATGGGTCTTCATACATCATAAATACCAGAACAAGAACTTTCAATTTCTCTTATTGGGATAGAATTAACTAAAAATGGACAGTACGACATCCAGAGTCACTTGTCCAAAATCACGACACCAATTTTTGTTTTGGAATTGATAAGAGTGTATGAAGAACATCAACAAGCATTGAAAAGTATTATAAACAAAATCAAAATACCTCCAACAACATGACCAAAAAGTTTGGCAGCCATAGTGTCTCAAGTTATAACCCAGGTGTCAATCACCTTCTCAAATGATGAATCTCCAAAGCTTGTCTTTATACATAACAAAGCATTGCATATTACTATCCAAATCAAAGGATACTCAATCTCCAATAGAGATGTGGCAGAGGGCTCAACATATGTCCTTATATCATTACCCAAAAAATGAACATGACTCCGTCTAAATTTGGAAACCACTATATCCAAATCAGTGACTATGATGAAAATGTCACTACAACCTTGGATACAATAATAATGAATGTTGCAATTGGACCAGTATCCCATCAAAATTTGTTTCACGTAGTGGACATCCCTGCATCCTATAATCTTCTTTTGGGCAGACCTGAGATCCATGAGCTGAAAATAGTTTTGTCCATGTATGACCAATGTGTCAAAATACCATGAAAAGATCAAATCATCATGGTATTCTCTGATGATCCAACTAACAAAGTGGTGCAACCTATGATCCCTTGTCTTGAACAATTATCTGATATCCCTTCTATCTGAGAGAAGGGTGAGACTTCTATGTCAACTATCGAATAAGGCATAGGTAGTACTTCTAAAGTTGTAATTGTAGATTGTTCAAAAATACTTAAATTCCTCAAGCCTATAAAAAGAAGCAATGACTATGAATTCAGGCAATGCAAAGAGTATCTTGGATTTGCTAAGACTATAAAAGCATGACCTATTATCCTAAAGATGGGTTATTTACCTTTCAAAAGTTTGAGAAAGGACAACCAAGGAATCTAAATTCCTATTCAAGTCTTAAAGACTAACTTTGGAGAGGGATTAGGATATAACAACAGAGAAGAAAAGAAATCAAAGACAATAAAGTGGTTGCAACCTCCTCGCTTTGTCTTGAAAGAAATGCTAAATCATGAGACCACTCTGAAAGAAGAATTAGGTGATGAGTTAAGCCCTGAAGGTCGAAAGCACTAGTTGGTATAACAATGTTGGAACTACTCAAAATCATAAAAGAACAAAGCAGATCTTGCGCAGAAAGATCCAGATCAAAAAGAGTTTAGTCCAAACCCCGTAAACTCCAAAATGGTTCTATTTGCATAAAGAGTCAAACTAGAAAAATGAGGTCAAAACCCAAAGCTTAATAGGAAGATCAAGTCTGCATATCTGTCATGGTAAACTTCTATTTGGGGGAATTTTGAAAAAAATGAATCTCAACAATCCCGGGGCCATTATCATCAAAGGAGATTATGCAATGACTTATTCTATTTGAACTGCATGAAAAAATACCTCCACCATCCATTCAAGGACAATACCTTGAGGCAACTATGTAAATCTATGCCCACTAGCGAGGAACTCTAAAAAGGTGGAATGATCTCGATCTTAGGCAAGTGATATAACTTGACTATTGTGATTGGGAATAAGATTTAAAGGAAGCATACAGGTTAGAATCCACCAATAGTTGTTGGGAGTTTCACGTATGGAAGGCACTCTACTTATTAGATGTTGAAGGAGAAAAACTCACTCCAAAATAGGGGATAGAGCATGTCATAGCCTCGATAAGACCAATATTAGAACCTCTTGAGAATCCAGAATATGTGTAAGGCCCGCGAATTTTATGAGAAAATTCAATACATAATGAGAATTTTTAGAAATATTTTTCTAGTACCTAAGTGAATCTTTGCACACCCATATATATATTGAAACAAATGCATATGTATGCATATTGTAATGCATTTTTCATCAAAACCCTAAGTTGTATTCAAATTGCATAAGATCAATCAAATTGCACATCGAGGAATTTAATTGTTTTAAAACCCTTTCATTTCACGAAATTTGAATGTGTCTTTGAAAGAATTATGGGTTTAATTGAAAATAGAAATTGAGCAATTCAAAATAAAATAAAAAATAAAATATATCTATATAAATACAATTTTTTGTAATTTCCTTCGTAGGCGGACTTGGGCTTGACTGGAAGGTCGAACCTAGCCTTGCCTCGACCTCACTGGGCGTCACCCATGTGAGGGAGCCCAGCTGGTCACGTTTGACTAAGTTGGGCGATGGAAAGTTGTAAGAAAGGTATGGGAATTCAAAGAGAGCGTGTGGATTGGCCAAGTGGGCAGCAACCCATGGCATCCTTGTAATATGAAGGAGTGTAATTATGAGGGAGGTGTGCTCCTATTGGGTGCATGGGGCGGCAGCCCCATGGCACTTTTGAAAAGGTTTAAAAGTGAATTTGAAAAGAAGAAGGTGAGTGGAGCTCTTGGGCGGCCATGCAAGAGTCTTTCACTCTTGCCATTGCATGGATGGGTGTGCAACTCACCCTAGACGTTGGATCTTCCAAGGCAATCCCAGCCCTTCATTTTAGCATGCAAGGTATAAAACCTTTTAAGAAAGAGAGAGAGAGAGCTATAAGTGATAATTTTTCTTGAGCTTTTCCTCTCTCTCTTTCTCTTCTCTCTTCTCTCCTTTACTCTCTACCGAATTTTCGGTTTGTGCTAGTGTGTGTGTGTGTGTGTGTGTGTGTGTGTGTGTGTGTGTGTGTGTGCACATTTTCATTGAGTTTCATTGCAAGCTTGAGAAGAACTTGTCTTCTCCTCCTCCATCAGAAAGCAAGGTGAGGTTTTATCCACAACTTACATTTGTGTTTTCTCTTTAAAAAAAAAAGAATATATGAAATCTCCATTTTTATGTGCAAGCATGAAACCGAACTCTCCAATGCATTTTATGACATGCATGGTGGATTCATTGGATTAGGAATGTAAATGGCTGCATCCCTGTGTTCTTCTTCCATTCATTGAAGATAATGCATATGGTTGACTCACACATGCAAAGTCCCTATTTCAGTTGTGCATATTTTCTTTTACCATTTTGGTTCAACCCAAACCTTGGGCCTTTCCATGGTCGTGTGGACCCCAAGCTCATGGACACCAACTCTGTAGGGTGGCTGGGAGGCACTTTCAGTCGTGGAAGCAAGCCTTTCTTAAAAATATATATATAAATAAAAGTTTTAAACTATGTTGCTTTTGGCTATTCTTTTGTTCCAGCATTCATTTCTGTTAAAGGACCCTAACCAGGGTTTGAACCATGCGGTTCAGACCTAGACCTTTTGCCTAGACCAGCAGCCCATGGTTTGGTCCATTCGGATCATACCTGGGTGTTGGGATTTGCTCAGCCGCACCTCACCCGGCCGCCTGGCGGCTGCCGCTTAGAGGGTGCGCCCACTCGGCGAGGCCGAGTTGGGTGCAGCCCAGCTGGGACCCTAGCAGCCCAGCACTATGGGGTCTGCTTAGCTATGAAGTTACCTGCAAAAAAAAAAAGAGACCATACAGATATGAATCAACATATATCGTTCATCTTTCTTAAAAAAAAAAAAAACAGACATGCATTTTGGGTGCCTTATCCTTTTGTTCCCAAATCTTGAGTCTCAACTGGGAGACTCAGACCAGGGTTTGAACCATGAGGTTCAGACCTGGTCAGTTCGATTGTACCAGCCCACACCTGGTCTGAATCCATTCGGTTCAGACCAGAGTGACATGTTGAATTGGTTGGGGCAGTTGTCGCATGGCAGGTGCACCACTCGGCTGGGCCGAGTTGGGTGCATCAGCATGTTGTCCTTAGGGCAGCCCAACACCTAGGGGATGTGCTCAGTCCGAAGGCCTGTCAGTGGGAGTAGGCTGCAAGTGGGTATTTAGAAAAAAAAAAAGATGAAAAGATATGAAATGCAAACTTAAATTGAAAGGGCAAAAAAATTGGGTAGGCTTGGGCAAATCGGTTTGCATGCAAACCGATTTGTAGCCTTCAATGTTTGGTATTTTGATTTCGTTGGCTGAGCGGATGTGATCATACCAGTTGGTTAGACCGAATGGAGGTCTGCCCCTCCTTACTGCAACCACTACGTTATGTGGTACCAAACTGTTCCATTACGGGCTACGTAGGCAAAGGATTCAGTTGATCTTCCATCCAAACACCGTGGTAGCACCATATGTGCTGCCATACCTTGTCCATCTGCAATAGCATATGAATTGAATGTTGGGATATTGTGAACACTCCAAATTTTTCAAAATTGTATAAAAAAATTTCCTTTTGCCCCTGGCTCCCATTTCTAAATAATTGAGTCAGTTTTAATCAAAATTCTAGTTATTTCTCGGATTCACTCGAATCCAAGCCCATTTTCTATATCTGACTCAATTTCATATCCGGATCCGATATCAAAATCTAAATCTGAGCCTCGTTATCTAACTTTTAAATCAAATTCATAAAAATCCAAAAATAGTTTTTGAATGACTTAGACAGTCCATCTGGTATCCATTTAGATCCACTGCTTTATATTCCTCGATTCAAGATCTAAAACTCGAACATTTTCTCAAAACTCTGGATCCAGACCCATTTTCTGAAGAAATTCTCAAAGATTAACCCTTAATTCTCAGAAAATCCCTCTTTTGTAAATATTTTCAATTTTTTACAAAAAATAGTTTAAAATCCCTCATTTCCCCATAGTTTTAGAGTTTTTATTTCAAAAATACAAAAAATAGAAAATATGAAGAAAAGAGAAAAAAAACAAAAATACAAAAAGCAAATACAAAAAAATAGTTTAGAAACCCTTTTTGAAAGCATTTTTTTAGTTGAAACCACTGTTTTGAAAAACTTCTTTTCAAAAACCACCCTTTTGAAATTTCTTGAAAGAAGAAAGACCGGATTTGGAAAAGGGCCTAATGGCTACTTCTTATAAAACTGACCCTCAGGGGGTCGATTCTTCATCCGTCTTCTACCTATCCATCTCACATCTTCTTTTTTCTTCTTTCCCTCCTCTCCTTCCTTTCTTCTTTTCCTTCTTCCTTCTCCCTTTCTCTCTCCCCCCAATTTTCTTTTCTTCCTTCACAGGTGGAGGTTTAGCGGGAGCAACGAAGGATTCCTACTCCAATCGGTTCCACCAGAGCACTCTAATTCATTCCAAATAATCAATTCCTTGGCCGGATTTGATGTCCACGGTAGATCTCTGATTCGTTATGAAGATCCTTTACATCTCTCGGATGTTTCATCAACGCCAGAATCCTCTTCTCATTATCGGATTAGTCCTCTCTGCAAACGCCGGAACCCCTGTCATCCACGGTGAGTGTCGATCGATTGTTTGTTTTCGGCAATCAAAATATCCTCTTGTGCCGATTGATTATTGTTTGTTCTCCGGTGATCGATTGATCGTTTAAAATTTCATTGATTGAATATCTAAATATTGGAACATTGAATGAGCTACTGTTTGATTGCCAATCTATGAATTTCTGACGATTATTGTTGCCAAAGCCGATTGAGTCTGATTTTGGGCATTAATCAGAGGTCTAGATCGATTCCGGTCTGTTAGAATCTTGTTAATGTCTTATATGATTGAAGATCGTGTGAATTTTGATCGATTGAATTCCAGCAATCGAATACCTGAAGTTTTAATCGGCTCTATTTGATCTTCGATGAGTGTTATTGGATTTCTGTCAGAACTCTTTTGATCGTCGTTGCTGTTTGGATTTCCGGCGAGTATTTTTGTGAAAGCCGATCAAATGATCTCCGACATCGATCGGATTTCTAGATCGATTCCAGTCTATAGGAATTCTGTTAATGTTTGATCTGATTAATTATCTGAGCCCAATGATATCTGATTGATCATTGATTTACTAAATTTTTAGGTTTAATCGAATGCCTATCTACTGAGATCTTCGGTAAGTATCGGTTTTGAAAATTGATCAACTGATCTCCAGCACTAGAATTTCTGAAGTTTTAATTGATTGCACTTGATCTCATACGGTTGTTAATGATCTCTGGCTAGTATTGTTTTGATTGCAAGATCACCCGTTTCAATTTAGATTTGATTATCTACAGTCGATTGAATGTTTGATTTGTGTTTTGAAAGCCAATCAACTGTTTGAGTTTTGATCAACTGAATTTGAGTAGCCTAATTTGAAATTCGCTTATCTAAATATCGATCGAATATCTAAGTTTTCAGGACTGTACCTAAATTCTGGCAAGTCTTGGTTGAATAGTCTGATTGCTAGATCTGGTTTGAACGACGAGCTACTGATCTCTGGATCAATTTGATTGATTGATTTGCCATCGAAATTCTGAAGCTCTATCCGACTTCCGGTGATCGGATTTTGTTTACTAAGTTTTTCGGGATTGATATCTACTGAGTTTTTTTGCTCAATCAAAGTGTTGTTCGTTGAATTTTGATCAATCACTGGTCTGATTTTTGGATCATTAAATGTTTGATGTATGATCACTACTTGTTTGATGTCGATCTAATGTTGTTTAGCTAATTGATTTGTTAGTTGGTTGAGTTGTTATCTATTAGTTGTTAGCTGATAGAATAAGTTGTTAGCAGAGTTGATTAATACAAATGACATTTACTTAGCAATTTGTAATTTCAATTACTCAGTTGAATGATGCCTTTTAGTAGTTAGCATTATTAATTAGTAGTGATTTAAAATGGTTAGTAGTGTTTGATGTTGTTAAGTAGTGATTCAAGATAGTTAGTATTGTTACTTAGGTGTTTAATAGTATTATTTTGAAATCATTTACATTAGTAATTAGTAGTTAGTTTGCATATATTAGTATTATATGTTTAACATCATTTCTCTTTCGCATCATCTTTTCATGTTTTGATTTTAGCACTTAATTGGTACATCTTGCATAGTATAGTTTTTGTTCTTCTCTTGTGTTGCTCGTGTGCTTTTGAATTGTGCAGGAAGGCGCAGAGCAGGAGCAAGCAAGCAAGGGATATTTGTTGTGCACGCATTCGACACGTGACACAAAGGCACAAGCATAGAAGACTTTCATTTTTTTTAGATTAGGAGTTCTAATTTCCATTTAATTCTGGGGTTGTAATAAAACATTTTAAACCCTCTGCGTAGGGTAAACATTTGATGTAATAGTTAAGTAGTTTTATTTTCTTGTACTTTTTCATTTTGGTAATAAAGCATAGTTTAGTTGGATGTTTGAATACAAAGTATTCCCGTTCTCTGAGTTCAACCTGGACTCCATCGGTCGCGTGAATTGGTTTTATTGTTGGTGTCTAGTTTTCACATTGCTTTCAATTAAAAATCTTTTCCAAAATATTTCATAAAACAAAAAGAGACATCAAATATTGGTACAAATGCTAGGGAACGACGAAATACGAGTATTCACTTTATTGCCTTGTGTTTTGTTTCCGTATTTTAGGTTGCTAGTTTAATTCAGTTCTTTAATTAGGATTGTTTAGTTTATTTTTCATATTTTAGGGTTAGAACCAAGTGGTTGCACAATGTAGAAACCCATTTACTTTTCCTACACAACCCGCCTATTAGGATACTCTTAGAGGTAACTGTGCACGATTGGTACTGTGCTCATAGTTTTCTTTTCGCAAAATTTCTGTTGAGTGCAAGTGTGTGGTGCTTGTTTATTTCTCGCTTTCCAGTATTGCTTCCTATTTACTCGCTTTGTGGTTTGCGTGGTTCCGCCACTTAGTGCATTATCTAAGTAATAAAATCCAAAGTTAGGATGCTTGCCGCACCGGTATATTTCGTTGGTGCACGCAAGGGCGATGATCGCTCAACCTCGAGCTAGTCAAGTTTTTTGAGGATCCTGAGTCTCTCGTTAGGAGAGCACCTCATCCCATCACCATAGCCGACGATCAATCTTTGATTCGTCCTCTTAGGGAGTATTTCATGTCAAATCAGTATGCTCCCGCCTTCTACATCATGAGAATATCATATTTTACATGCATATCATATTACATATGCATTTCCCACGTCATATGCATATTATATTACATTTACATTTCACATCTTATATGTCTGCCAAATTACATATACATTTTACATCGTATATTTATTTCGCATCAAATGTGTATAATTTCATCATTAGCATAAGCATTGCACTTAGGTAAATGCATACGCATTTCTTCATTTAGCATAAGCATAGCACTTAGGCATATACATATGCATTATTCATTTAGCATAAGCATAGCACTTTGCATATTCATTTCTTCGTTAGCATAGACATAACCATATGCATTATTAGTTTTAACATGGCATTTTCCATTTTCTTCTATATTCTGCATTTTTGCCTTATGCTAACTTATATTTGCAGGAAAGACATGGAATAACCTGATTTCTTTGCCTAGATTAGGGAATTTCTATATTTTATTTTAATTCAAGATTGTAACAATTTTATATTAATGAGAATCTCTATTTTTCAGCTTAGAATAGAATGTATGAGCATATAGATCTTATAATTGCCTGTGACATCTCATTTTATTTTTACTTTTATTTCAAAAATTCACGAATGGTGAAACACGAATGGCATGTGCACCATTCTAATAAAAGGTAACTAATCTTAAGTAAATGATTCACATTTATGGCCATAGTCAAAATGTGAACAATACTTAAGATTTTTATCTTTTATGGAATAACATTTGACCTTTACTTACGTCTCTTTTAAAAATCGTCATATTTTACTGAAATTTTCTTCCTTTATCAGAATTTGACATGTGAATTAATTTAAAATATATTCATGGTCATAGTCAGGATATATTGAGGGTTAATTTCATTTTAAAATTCTACAAAGGCACCAAAAATTTATTTTATTCTTTATCAGAATTCAAATATAGATTATATTATAATACATATGTGACCATCAATGTATTATAATTTCAATTTTATTTTAATTCTCCTGAAGAATGAAATATGCTTTTCAATTTCAATTTTCAAATCTTTTTAAAGCATTCATCATTTAGGATAGAATTGCATTTCTTTCTAAATCATTTTCAAAATATCTTTTTCGAATTCCAAGTGATTTTGAAATAGATTTTTAAATATATTTCTCATTTTTTTCAAATCATTTTTAACTCATATTTACAAATTCAAATTCATCTTTTAGTTTCAAAATTCTATCTTAATTCCAATTTCCAATTCTCATTTCTGAATTTCATATTTCAAATTTCAGATTTCAATCAAATCCTTTATTTCTACTTTTTCCTATTCTGAATTCTGAATCTATTTTTTAAGTCAAAGTTTGAAATTCATTTTGAGATTCCAAATCAAGTTTGAGATTCACCTTGAAATTCACTCCAATTTTCCAAAATAAGCCTCTGATTTCAAATACGAATTCAAGTTTTATCCTTCATTTCCATTTCAAAATCTCTAAGTCCTATCTAAATTTGAGTTTGATTCTCAAACTCAATTCATTTTTGAAATCCAAAATCAAAGTTTTGAGATTGATTCTGAATCTCAAAAATCAGTTTTCTCTAAACTTCAAGGCAAATTTCAAGATCAATACAGGATTTCCAAATCCAATTTCATTTTCAGATTCTAAATTCAATTTCAATTTGACAATCACTTCAATATTCCAAATTCAAAGTTAAATTCAACTTTGAATTTTCCTTCAGATTTCAAATTTTGTTTCCAAATCCAGTTTACAATTCTATTTCAAAGACCAAATTCAATTTCAAATCCCAAACTCGTTTTTTAATTTCAAATCTTTCTTCAATTCAAATTCTAATCTATTTTCAAATCTCTGAGTATTTCAAAACATAGAATTTCAAGTCTCTTCTTTCAAATCTATTTCAAATGTTAAGTTTAGATTCAAAGTTTACCTTTTCCAAATCGATTTCAATTTTGTAAATCATTTTCTTTAAAATGTTTTCAAACTTATTTCAGAATCACTTGAAAAAATCCAAAATTTCTGATTTATTCCTCCCAAAAGCATACATTTTTTCATTTGCATTGCACAAGCATGATTCAATGTGCATTTTTAGACTTAAAATAATTTCTTAGACAATATTTAGGCAAAGAAAAAGGCATTTATTCGATCCTTGGTTTAATTACCCATGGTAAAGGTGCCAGAAACGGTTGAACCTCGTACCGACGAGCGAATCTGGTCTCTCTATTTTTCCCATAAATTTTAAAAAACGGAGGCGAGTAATTTCAAAATCTTTTCGAATAAAGGTCAAGTGAGACCATGCAAAAAGTTTCTTCTCCTTTCTTTCTTTCTCTTCTTTCTTTTATCCCCTTCAAAAAAGGAAAAGAGGCAGAAAGGAAAGAGAAAGAGATAAAAAGGAAAAGAGAAAAAAATTTGCATGATCACAGAAGTGGCGACTGAGATGGAACTCATCTTCGTCCGTTCGAATTTGTGCCTTTGCTTTGCTGTGATATTATCTAAGTCTTTTTTCTACAAATGTCAGCTTCATTTTCATGCAAACCTTAGGAGCCTAAACTCTGTCCCAACTGACATAATGCATATAGGATTTAAGTATGGTTTGATCAGACCATATTGAGGAGAATTTCTTCATGCTCACTTAGACTTAGGTCTGAAATACAACTCTCCTCAATTCTAGGGATTGAATGTAAACAATGTATGCAAGTGTATGCTTCTTCTGATTTTTAAAAATTCTATCTCTTTAAGACTTGCATTAGAAACATCTGATTTCTTGCATGTTGAACTTGTTTTCAAAAACATCCCTACCTATATTATCCCAGTCTTCACATTGTCGAGCTGTCTCACTGAACCATAGTTTGGGAGAGAGCCTCACAACTGGATCACTTATTTGGGTTAACACCCCCTATCACGTACTTAAGGGCCATAGTCCGAAGTATATCCGTAGGTGCTCAAGGATGTTGGGGAGTCATTACCTTAGAATCGAAGAAATATTTCTACGACACGTACTTTGAGTTTTGGCTTGAGTATATTGGCGTACCTTGATTGGAATCAGATGATCTGAACCCTAGAGTTAGGATTAAGGTCCTACAACCCTTTTCAAATATTGCATTTAGAGTCAGCTTTTAGGGAATGTTGTTTATGCATCCTTGTTTATACAACTGTGATTCTATGATGTTTATTTATTTCTTATATATTCCCTACATTTTAAACTTTTCTAAAAACCATGAATACTTATTTCAAAATTTTCTCTATCCAAGTTGTATATTTCTCTTTCTTTTTCAGAATAATTTTTCTAAAAACCCTAGACATTCTTTAAGATTTTCCTATATTTCTCAAAATCTAGGTATATGTTTCCATTTCTTTATTTCTACCAAAATAAAACCCTAGGTATTCTTTTCAGGATTTTCCCTGTATTTTTAAAAGAATCTAGGTGTATATTCTTCTTTCGATATTTCTTCAAAATTCTTTTCTAAAAACCCTAGATATTTTTAAAATCTTCTTCTATTTTTCAAAAGTCTAGGTGTATTTTTATTTCCTTCTTCTGATTTCTTTAATTCTTTTGATCCTGCCCGCAATTTTTCAAATTTCAAATTCAAACCTTTTCTTCCTATCTTTTAGTGTATCTTCTGATTCTACTCCAAAAATTCTTTGCCTTCTTGCAATAAAATCTCTTTTGTCAAGAGATGTCCTTCTCAAAATACATTTGTTCGCATTCTAGATTGTTTATTCTTTCTCATAGAGAAACAATGCGATTGTCACAATTCTCTATGACGACCCAATCCCTAGTAATGGGATATCTTTTTGTTAAAATTTAATTTCTTCGTTTGTCAAAATTTCTTCCAAAATTCTTCTTTCTAAATATCCCATTTTTAAGTTCTCCTGTTTTCCTCAAATAGCCCTTTGTCAAATATTATTCTTCCTTCCCAATTATACTAGGGCATTTATTTTTATTATTTTATGAAAATCCATTTTTCAAAACCCCTGTATGCAGGCAGGATCATATAAAATCTTTTGTCAACAAATTTTCATCAATCTCCAATAATCCTAATCTATTCTTTCCTTCATTCCCTATTCAGGATAAGGGGTTAATCCTGAAACGAGGCCACATACAATTAACTATGATGGCCTATTGAAATTCAGAATTTTCATCAATCTTTTCTCAATTTTTCTCAATCTTTCATCAATTTCTATCCTTTCTCATCAACTCTTCTCAATTTTTTCAGTTTCTAATTCAGGATAAGGAATAATCCTAAGACCCCTCATATGAGCAATAATGCTACCTATGAGAATTCTTTTTCAAGACAAATTTTCATTAATTTCCTCAATTTTCTCCATTTTTATCAATCTTCCATCAAATTTTATTTCTTTCTATCTTCTCAAATTTTATTCCTTCTTGTTCAGAATAAGGGGTTAATCCTAAAAATCGGACCGCATACAGCTAACTATGTTGGTCCATCTAAATTATAAATCTTTTATTTCCCTTCTAAATTCAAGTCTGAGGTTATCTCTTCACAAATTCCTTCGTTCCCTTTTAGGTTAAGGGATAAACCTGAACCTCGGCCTTCGAGGTATTTCTTTCATTTCTTTTCAGGTTAAGGGATAAACCTGAACCTCGACCTTTGAGATATTTTCAATTTCCCTCTCAGGTTAATGGATAAACCTGAACCTCAGACTTCGAGGTATTCTTTTTCTTTTTCAGGTTAAGGGATAAACCTGAACCTCGGCCTTCGAGGTATTCTTTTTCCCTTTCAAGTTAAGGGCTAAACCTGAACCTCGTCCTGCGAGGTCCTTCTTCCTTCAGGATAAGGGATAATCCTGAAGTTTTTCATCGTCTTTCGAGTGTCATCATTTTTTTTGTCAATTTTATCAATTTTCACCAAACCTTTGTCAATTCTTTATCAAATTTTATCCTTCATCGATTTTTATCAATTTTATTGATTCTTTATCAATTTTTATTCTTTGTCAATTTTTATCAATTTTATTGATTTTTTATCAACTTTTATCAATTTTTTCTTTGTCAATTTTTATCAAATCTATTAATTCCTCATCAACTTTCTATCAATTCTCATCAATTTTTATACAATTTCCCGCTCAGGTTAAGGGATAAACCTGAATTTTCCGCTCAGGTTAAGAGATAAACCTGAATCATTTTTTTATGATCTCCTTAAAATTTATCAATTTTTATTGTTTCCCCTTCAGGTTAAGGGATAAACCTGAGCTCCCCTTTCAGGTTAAGGGACAAACCTGAACCTCGACCTTTGAGGTATTTCTTTCGTTCCCTTTCAGGTTAAGGGATAAACCTCAACCTCAGCCTTTGAGGTATTTCCAATTTCCCTCTTAGGTTAAGGGAAAAACCTTAACCTTGATCTTCGAGGTATTTCCTTCATCCCCATTCAGGATAAGGGGTTAATCCTGAAAATCAGACCATATACAATTAACCATGATGGTCTACCGAGTTCAAAATTTTCATCCATCTTCATCAAATAACTATCATTTTCAAGCCTTCGGGTTACAACTTTATCAATGTCTATCATTTTCAAGCCTTCGGGTCACAACTCTAGCAATGTCAATCATTTTTACCATTTCAACATCAAATCCTGCTTTCGAGCTAGTCGGTCAAATAAAATTCTGCTTTCGAGCTGGTCGGTCAAACAAATCCTACTTTAAAGTTGGTCAGTCAATCAAATCTTGCTTTCGAGCTGGTCGGTCAAACAAATCCTGCTTTCGAGATGGTCGGTCAATCAAATCTTGCTTTCGAGATGGTCGGTCAACGAAATCCTGCTTTCGATCTGGTCGGTCAATCAAATCCCGCTTTTGAGCTGGTCGGTTAATCAAATCCTGCTTTCGAGCTGGTCGGTCAAACAAATCCTGCTTTCGAGCTGGTCGGTCAATCAAATCCTGCTTTTGAGTTGGTCGATCAATCAAATCCTGCTTTTGAGCTGTTCGAACAATAAAATCATGCTTTCAATCTGGTCGAACAATAAAATCTTGCTTTCGAGCTGGTCGAACAATCAAATCCTGCTTTCGAGCTGGTGAAACAATAAAATCTTGCTTTTGAGTTGACCGTCAAACAAATCCTGTTTTTGAGCTGGTCGGTCAATCAAATCCTGCTTTTGAACTGGTCGAACAAAAATCCTGCTTTCGAGCTGGTCGAACAACCAAATCCTGCTTTCAGGCTGGTCGAACAAAAAATCCTGCTTTTGACCAGGTCGAACAACCAAATCCTGCTTTCGAACTGGTCGAACAAAAAATCCTGCTTTCGAGCTGGTCGAACAAACAAATCCTGCTTTCAAGCTGGTCGGTCAAAAAAATCCTACTTTTGAGTTGGTCGGTCAATTAAATTCTGCTTTAGAGCTGATCAGTCAAACAAAATCCTGCTTTCGAGTTGGTCTATCAAAAACAAAATTCATTGTTTTCACTGGTCAAAATTTTCAAAGTCCAATCTTACTGGTTGGGATCTCCAAAATTTAAAATTTTAGCCTAAGGTCCCATTAAAATCTATATTAAGTGATTATTTCACAAGGGATTTTTGAAAACTTTGCCAATCTGCTAAAAATATTCATTGATTCCAATATTTTACTGCACAAGAGGATCACCTTAAATTACCTCTAGTATTTCTTTCCAAAAAGATGAAGCTTGTTGAGAAAAGAGCAAAATTCAAAACTTTTTCCCTATTGATCAACCAAAAAGATGAAAGAAATATCCTTGGTATGATAAGCAAAGAAAATATTCAATGATGTTGAAAAGCCAAAAGCGAATTGATATTAATCATAGTTATGGCACATGTTTAAAGATGACTTTTTTGGCAATCAGGCAGTGAAAATATCCTGAGCTATAAAAAGAATTCACTCAATCCATATCTCCTCAGTCATTTAAGCTGTAATTAAATATTTGCAAAAGAGATCTCTCAATTAGTGGATGAGTTAGACCCCCAGGGCCAAAGAAGATTTGGATCATCTCCAATATGAAGGAGTTTGTGATGGATCTTTCTAGGGAAAGTTCAAATCATCGCCAAGATGAAGGCTGATGCGATGAACCTCCCGACAAACCCTAAAAGATATTTGATTTCTGCTATCATCAAGAGATTTTTTGAGCCAATATCATCAGTATAATTTCTGAGACAAAGAAGAATCAGAGCATCTCCAAGTTAAAAAAGTTTGTGATGTACCGTTCCCCCCCTAAAAAAAAGTCAGGACATCTCCAAAATGAAAGATGATGTAATAAACTCTTCACCAAAAGCCCAAGAAAGCTCAATGTCTCAAAAAGAATGCAAAAAGATCATCATAGAAAAACCCCCGAGTATCAAACTGTTGAAATTGCCAGAAATAATCTTTTCTTATGCAAAATTCTTTTATCAATATCTTTTCACTACTTGCTTTTATGAAATTGAGAATATTTCTTTTCTTTTTCATATCAAGAAAATTGATAACTTCCTTGAAGAAACTCAATAGCAGAAAAAAATTGAATATGACTAGAATTTAGGAAGTTAACCTCATTTTGGAGGAAATACTCTAGGTAAAAGGGGGAATATCTTTTGCACATACGTGCATACAGTCTCAAGCATTTGGATCAACTACAAATTCATCTTATTGGCAAAATTTTTTAGTTATCCAAAAATGAAATAAATGCTCAATACCTATTTTGATGCAACCTAACAGGGTTTACATTTTCAAAAAGAGTTGCCTCGCTCCTCGAGGTATTTTCATCTGCTTAGGATAAGGGTTAAACCTGAATTTTTCTGCAAAAGGTCATTTATTTTAAAAGTTATTTGGTCTCAGCAATGAGATGCCCAAGATCAATCCCTTTTCAAGCTTTAGGGAACCCCCTTTCTTCCTTTTGCAAACCCCTCTCGGATTTGTTGTCCAAACTCCGAGGGTCCCATCATGGTTTCTTCACTCGAGAATTCCATATGGTTGTCCCTTTCAGGTTAAGGGTTAAGCCTGAACCTCGCTCCTCGAGGTATCATCCCTTTCAAGTTAAGAATTAAGCCTGAACCTCATTTTCCACAAGGTATCATCCATTCAGGTTAGGGTTAAACATAAGCCTTGTTCCGACGAGGTTCCTCGTTCCAACGAGGTTCCTCGTTCCGATGAGGTGTCTCTCCCAATCCCATCATGGAATCCATACCCATTATATCCAAGGAAGGATCATACTTGAGCTTTATTTCACGAGGTATTTTTTTCAAAAATGTCCCATTAAGATCCTCATGTATTCCTTTCTCAGTCAGGTAAGGGTAGAACTTGAAATTTATCTTGAGATATCTTTGTCTCATCCAAGTTAAGGGCTAAACCTAAATCATTCCAAAAGGATTGTTTTGTCTCAGCCATGAGACCTGATCAAAATTCATATTTTCACCATTTTGGGATCCTCATCCCAAAGTCCCATCACGATTTTCTCATTTTTTGTCATCCAGTTATATCATTTTCGAGGATTTCATCTCCCCAAAGTCATTCAAAATCAAGTATTAAGCTTGAGAATAATGTTTTCAAAATAATTCTTCCACACCCAGTTCAGGTTTGCTGACTGGAGCATTTTTCAAAATTTGGAGTGTTTTCTTTGCCAATAAGCTCGGCTTTCGACCGACTTAGTAGCAAAGAGAGGCATCTGTGAACACCCCAAAATTTCCAAAATTGTATAAAAAATTCTTTTTTTGCCCCTGGCCCCCATTTCTAAATGATTGAGTCAGTTTTAATTACAATTTCAGTTATTTCTTGGATTCACTAGAATCCAAGTCCATTTTCTATATCTGACTCAATTTCATATCCAGATTCGATATCAAAATCTAAATCTGAGCCTCGTTATCCAATTTTTAAATCAAATTTATAAAAATCCAAAAATAGTTTCTAAATGACTCAGACAGTCCATCCGGTATCCATTTAGATCCACTTCTCTATATTCCTCGATTCGAGATGTAAAACTCAAACATTTTCTCAAAATTCTGGATCTAGACCTATTTTCTGAAGAAATTCTCAAAGATTAACCCTGAATTCTTAGAAAATCTCTCTTTTGTAAATATTTTCAATTTTTTGCAAAAAATAGTTTAAAATCTCTTATTTTCCCACAGTTTTAGAGTTTTTATTTCAAAAATACAAAAAAATAGAAAATACAAAGAAAAGAGAAAAAATAAAAATAGAAAAAGAAAATACAAAAAAATAGTTTAGAAACCCTTTTTTGAAAGCATTTTTTTAGTTGAAACCACCGTTTTGAAAAACTTCTTTTCAAAAACCACCCTTTTGAAATTCCTTGAAAGAAGAAGGACCAGATTTGGAAAAGGGCCTAATGGCAACTTCTTATAAAACCGACCCTGTGGGGGTCGATTCTCCATCCATCTTCTACCTATCCATCTCACATCCTCTTTTTCCTTATTTCCCTCCTCTTCTTCCTTTCTTCTTTTCCTTCTTCCTTCTCCCTTTCTCTCTCCCCTCGATTTTCTTTTCTTCCTTCGCAGGTGGAGGTTTAGCAGGAGCAACGAAGGATTCCTACTCCAATCGGTTCCACCAAAGCACTCTAATTCATTCCAAATAATCAATTCCTTGGCCGAATTTGATGTCCATGGTAGATCTCTGATTCGTTATGAAGATCCTTTGCATCTCTCAGATGCTTCATCAATGCTAGAATCCTCTTCTCATTGCCAGATTAGTCCTCTCTGCAAACGTCGGAACCTCTGCCATCCACAGCGAGTGTCGATCAATTGTTTGTTTTTGACAATCAGAATATCCTCTTGTGTCGATTGATTATTGTTTGAACTCCGGTGATCGATTGATCATTTAAAATTTCATCGATTGAATATCTAAATATTTGTACATTGAATAAGCTACTGTTTGATTGCCGATCTACGAATTTTCGGTGATTATTGTCGCCAAAGCCGATTGAGTCTGATTTCGGGCATTGATCGGAGGTCTAAATCGATTCCGGTCTGTTAGAATCTTGTTAATGTCTGATCTGATTGAAGATCGATTGAATTCCAGTAATCGAATACCTGAAGTTTTAATCGGCTCTATTTGATCTTTGATGAGTGTTATTGGATTTCTGTCGAAACTCTTTTGATTGTCGTTGCTGTTTGGATTTTCGGCAAGTATTTTTGTGAAAGCTGATCAAATGATCTCCGACATCGATTGGATTTCTAGATCGATTCCAGTTTGTAGGAATTCTGTTAATGTTTGATCTAATTAATTATTTGAGCCCAATGATATCTGATTGATCATTGATTTACTAAATTTTTAGGTTTAATCGGATGCCTATCTACTGAGATCTCTGGTAAGTATCAGTTTTGAAAATCGATCAACTGATCTGCAGCAATAGAATTTCTGAAGTTTTAATTGATTATATTTGATCTCATACGGTTGTTAATGATCTTTGGCTAGTATTGTTTTGATTGCAAGATCACTTGTTTCAATTTAGATTTGATTATCTACAGTCGATCAAAGCTTTGATTTGTGTTTTGAAAGCCAATCAACAATTTGAGTTTTGATCAACTGAATTTGAATAGCCTAATTTGAAATTCGCCTATCTAAATATCGAATGAATATCTGAGTTTTCGGGACTGTACCTAAATTTCGGCAAGTCTTGGTTGAATAGTCTGATTGCTAGATCTGGTTTGAATGTCGAGCTACTGATCGCTGGATCAGTTTGATTGATCGATTTGCCATCGAATTTCCGAAGCTCTATCCCACTTTCGGTGATTGAATGTTGTTTACTGAGTTTTTCGGGATTGATATCTACTGAGTTTTTCGTCTCAATCAAAGTGTTGTCCACTGAATTTTGATCAATCACCGGTCTGATCTCTAGATTATTGAACCAAGGATCAAAAGTATGCTTAGCTAGGCTCAAATATCTAAATCATGCTCTATTTCCTAAATGCACAGAGAATCAGGCATGTGCTATGAAATTCTAAAAAAATACACATTTTGAAAAGATAATGTTTGCTTCTGATGTTTGAAAAAGGTTTGGAAAAGATATTCCTTGAAAAATTGTGAAATTCTTTAAAAATCTCTTTTTGAATAGAAAATTGATTCTCAGGACAGTTTAAACTTTGAGAAAATTGATTTCCAAAATAATTTGATCATTCTTTTGAGAAAATCAATTTCTTATTGAAATAACTCAATAACAGAGGATTTGGCCCTTTGAAATGCTTTCATGATGCAAATTAGCCAATGTGAATGAATGAATGTAATTTCAAAGAATATTTTCTAAGGATCTTGATAAAATCATTTGAGAAATAAGTGGATTTCAAAATAGCCTAAGAGTGTAGGCAGAATATGGCTTATACAAAGATGACAAATATGAGTCTCATTTGTATTCTGATTATGGCCACAAATACGAATTCCACCGAGTTTGTCAACTCCCTAAAAGATTATGCATGTGTTATTTGTGTCAACCATAGTGGATTTCTGAAAATGTGCATGAATTGCCATATGTTCACATATTGGAATTTACGAAAGCAAACTATATGCAATGCATCCTATTCTATGCAGAAATGTAACTCTTATTCCAATATCACATTTGATTTTACATCAATGAAATAAAAAGAAAAATAAATAAAATCTTCCTCCTAAATATTCCTGCAAAACTAGAAAATGAGTTAGCACAAATATGTAGGTTTTTCTGGATTTATCCGACAATATCGAGAAATTATCAGATTTTATCCAGATATAAACTCAATTCATACCTTCCTAATATAAACACGAGAAATAAATGATACCAATGCATAAAAATTCGAAAATAAAGTTTTGAAAAATCGAAATTGAGGTAAAAATGACCAAAATACCCCTAATAGCAAGACTATGGCCTTGAAATCAGGGTTTTCATAAATAAATTTTGTAAAAATGAGAATTTTGAAATTCAAATAAATGCAAATGAGATTGAAATCAAACATAAGATGATATGATATGATTATATGCATGCTAAAACCCTAAAAATTGCAAGAATATCACAAAGATGTTGAATTTTGCCTAAATTTCGCGCGAATTACACTTTTCTTTTGATAATTTGGCTAACACACATGGCAATTGAACTCAAAATCACACCAAATTTGACATGGATGATTATATTAACCCTAAAAATGGAATAGAATAATAAAATCAAATTTTTTGGTATGATTTCAATATGGAAAATAATAAAAAAATCCTAAAAATGCATGATTTTGCCTACAAGCTTGTACCTATTCTAATGACAGTCTTATTTCAGGTATTAACTTACCATACAAATTCACCAAATTTTACAGGGTGACAGTAGACAATGTTTTTTTCTTTTTACAGATCCATGATTTGACCTATGGTTGGAGAATTACAACTTCGACAATATTGATCGGATTCTGACAAATCAAAAACTAGTGAAAAATAACAAGCTTTTGTCTAAATATGTGGGAAAAAGAATAAACAGTAACCAAAATTCATAAAAAATTAGAGGGGAATTGCAGACATACAAGGGATCATATCCTCTTTTTATAGTTTTGCATTTCGATCTACGATTGCAGAGGACACACTGGATTAACAGAGATCTAAATCTAATGAATTTGTATTAACAGGAAATCAACAGATCTACTTTAAAAATCTAGAACAAATAAAAATATGAATTCTAAAATCCTAAAATTCTAGAAAATGATAGAGAACATCATGAGGATAAATTCCTTTTTTGACAGACTGAACATTCAACTTACAGGCTGTGATCCATGATCGACCTAAGTCGATCAAAGGCTCTGACAAGCCTGTAACAGGTGCTAGAGAAGGGTCTGAAAAGCTTGATTTATGGAAAACAACAAATGACAATGAAAAATTCCTGTAAAATCATGTTAAATAATAGATCCACTAATGAATACTAGGCACTTTTTGGATCATTAACTAAATCTCCTATGAAGGAGATCTCAATTTAATGGATATGCATTTGAAACCCACAGT